>NC_136774.1:20949112-21109112 GCF_947034865.1 Barbatula barbatula
CACGCTACCTCTATAAACAGCACTTGTTATAAGAGCAAGAAATCTCAACCTTATTTAATTCCCTCACTTATAATTTGTGTCCTGTGAAGTTTTATAGAGCTTGACATGATGAGGAAGATGTATATTTTTCATGAAATTAGCTGTACGTTGACAAATATCTTGATTTTTGTATAGATCCTTTCTTGTTGACGCCCCCTAGTGGGCCGTCATGTCATTCCAAACTTGACTGACTTCTGTAGAAACACACAATACAAGATTTTAGAGAATTGACTTTCATGGGATGCATATCTTTCTCCAAATATCTTCTTCGTTTTGATCCAAAGCCAGGAGTGCGAATCAAAGATGACATAAGTTTTACTTTAGGTGAACTATTGCTCTAAATAGTTCATTGTTTCGAGATGTATTTTTTGACGTTTAGACGAATTCTTTGAAATGTTTTTCACCTGTTTCTCAGGTTTAGGTTATGGCCGAGGGTGCGTGCTCGTCTGTTTAATAAATGGTGTTACCTGAGAACTGCTTTGACATTTAGAAACGATTCTATAAATAGATGTAACTGGTGCTAAGGAACCAATGGAGTTGAGATGATGTGCTGTTTTGAAGCAGTGCATCTATTGTACTACCTATTAACATGCCGATTTAAGAAATGCATCTGCTTATCTGAGCAAATGCCATGTACATAAAGTATGTGTAATGTTTTATAAGTTCCATATCGTGTCTGAAAGCGAAACCCTCCGCTCTTTTTGCAAAACCCACAGACAAACATTTTATGTTAGATATCAATTCTTATTAGTTATTTATTAGTAATTGTTATTCACAGTTTATTGGATATTATTTATGAAAAAGGATCTTACTTGTTCTATAAACACCATGCGCTGTGTTTTTCTTATTTTCTCCTGTAAAGCTGCTTTGGAACAATGCACATTGGGAAAAGTGCTATATAAATAAAATAGCATTAAATTAAATTGAACCAGTAGTTATGATTTATACAAAATACGGAGAAATTCGATTCGACATCGATATAAAGCTATTCAATCGCTAACAATTGATGTATGTCCACTCTCTCTCTTTTCTGCATCCTGGTCACAGGTGGTCTCTCAGGTCTATAAGATGACCGAGTATAAGCTGGTTGTTGTGGGAGCAGGTGGTGTCGGGAAAAGCGCTTTAACCATCCAGCTCATTCAGAATCACTTTGTGGATGAATATGACCCCACTATTGAGGTAGGGTATATGACATGACCTCACCTTTCCTAAAGCTGCGAATTTAATAACTGTACTCATAAACCTCTGTATGCAGGACTCTTACAGGAAGCAGGTGGTGATCGATGGCGAAACGTGTCTGCTGGACATCCTGGACACTGCCGGTCAAGAGGAGTACAGCGCTATGAGAGACCAGTACATGAGGACGGGAGAGGGCTTCCTGTGCGTCTTTGCTATAAACAACAGCAAATCCTTTGCTGATGTGCACTTGTACAGGTTAGTAAGCCTATGAAAGCAGTTTCAGTTCAGTTTTCCGAACTGCTAATTTAGCCTATTTAGTATTTATGTGGCGTCTATTGCTGTCATTCGTTTATTAGAGAGCAGATCAAGCGAGTTAAAGACTCTGATGATGTTCCGATGGTTCTAGTGGGGAACAAGTGTGATTTGGCTAGAACGGTGGACACCAAACAGGCTCAGGAACTTGCCAGAAGTTACGGCATAGAGTTTGTGGAAACCTCAGCCAAGACTAGACAGGTGAGAAAAGACTGTCAGTTCTTATTCGTCTTACATTTAGCAACATTTGAGAATTCCTCATTCAGGTCATCACAAACAAATGTTAAAGAATATCTCTCCTAACGTTATCTTGACTCCTTTCTTGTTCCTCTCTTTTGTTGTTCAACGTTTGTGCATTTCTCTTCCTCTCCTCTTCCAGGGAGTCGAAGACGCTTTTTACACCCTCGTTCGTGAGATCCGGCATTATCGCATGAAAAAGCTCAACAGCAGGGAGGACAGGAAGCAGGGCTGCCTGGGTGTGTCCTGTGAAGTCATGTGACTGCAGTGTCTCACCCCCTCTCTGTTTGTCTTTGTTGGCCAGGCAGCTGGACGCCTTATCACCACTTAAGGATGGATCGTTTTAAGTGGTCGATCTTGTAAAACCCTCAGATTGATATTTGTGTTGAGGGTCTACAGTCGGCCCCTGCTGGCTGAAAGGGATAAATGCACAACCGGTCAGCTGTCACCTGTTTACCTGTTGGTTGGCTGTTACCTGCGATAACAAAACCAGGCCTTTTGAGAGACATTTTGATGTTTTGCTTTTCACAGAGTGTTTATGCATTCTTGTCATATAGTACTTTTGCTTTTCCTTTAAAAGAAATGGGCATTGGCATTGAATCTTTTCACTTGTAAGCCCCTGTGAAGACATCTTCAGACAGCCTTCTTTTTCACTGTATAGCTGAAAACTAGCGTAAAAGCTTTTTTCAGTCACATGGACACATGTTCAGATTACATTTCATCCTAGAGGGATTTGCACACAAATAATACGATTGTAGAACCATTAAGATGGTGCATTACATTTTGCCAACTTACTTTTTTGCATTCAAATACTACAATCCCATAAAAACATGTTTTTTATGTGGTTGTTTAAGTATAATTTTAAATAAATAATCTTTAAGGTGTGAAATGCGCTGAGCATTTTCTTGACAGATTTCATGAGATTTCCCCACGCATTGTTTTCTTAAAGTAAGTATGTTTTTAAAATCTGTTTATAGTATTAAATGTAGAATCATCATCAATTTTGGAAGCTATTATCCTATATTTATATAGGCAGCGTAATAGTTACCTATTAAAGAGCGAACGTAGAAAAATGACCTTTAATCTTCAAGGCGGATTCAATGCTCAGGAATACTGTGAACGTGGATGTATTTCGAAAATGTGCCATTATTTGTGTTTCGTTTCTTTTGTTCATATCCAAAGACTTTATTTAGCATTTTACTTTCCAAGTGACCCGTCACATTCAAGTTTTATCTTCTTTGATCTCAACTGAACAATTGGACGTAATGCATGATGATGGAATCAATGTAGTTTAAAGAAAGAAATCGGATAAGCATGTGTGATGGATGTGACCTAAGGGCCTGAATTGCGGTGCCGCTTGTATACATGTCAAATGTGTTTTCTGTCCTGTAAAGCATTACATCTTTTAGCCCTTGTGAAATAATGTCTTAAATCTTCTAGGAAAACTGTAAAATGTGTTTATTTTTATGGTTTATCAGGTCATGGGGTTGGAGATGATTTGTTTCTCTGCCTGTAGATAAATAACCTCAAAGTCCTGTTCATTCATGTTTTTCAGTATGATGTTATTTATGTGCATTTGTCTACAACTGTGCCTGATATCATCAAGAGTGAAATCTCTTGTGTGTTCCTATTATTAGTGGTGTTATGGTGTTACATTTGGCCATCTGTTGTGACACTGACAGGGCCAGGATGTTTTCTAGCAAAGACAAACCAGGTTTGCCATTACATTAACAATCCTACTTGTTCTAGATTTTCAATGTATTTTGCATCTAAGCACAATTTGTCGGCATGCCAAACTTTAGTTAATCAAATGTTTTGAAAGTCATGTGAAGATGAACACTTCATGTTTTTCGGGGATATTAACATGTAACAAATTGTAATGTGCCTACCATATAACAAAACGTTTTACCAGTAAATCAATTGCAAAAACCGGCATATGTTTTTGTGTGTGTATATTCATGAGCGTTGTATGTATGCATGTTCAGGTGTATGCATACATCATATCCTTCACTCTCGTTACCATACTTGAACCTGTCTCTTTAAACCGAAAATAGAGTTGAGCACACAGAACATTGAGGGTCCAGCTCTCGTCTCCAGTGTGGGTACACAGCTCTGGTTACACTGGACGACTGGGCTTAATATTGAACTGGTGCAGTGGCAGAACCGCACACTTCAAGCTAGGAGGGAACCGTGTCGGACCGGAGAGGATTCTTCTTGTCAGGAACAGTCAACATGCCCAAAGTCGCAGCACCTGGTGAGTGTGTTGCCTCCTGAATCCAATAAACAATCCATTTTAGTTTTGGTCGTTTCTTCTAACAGGAAACATAACAATGCATGTGATGGACTCATACACGTGTACACAAACCTGTTCACGGTACCATAAAGAGGGATTTTACATGTGTAAGTTATGCATTGAATTCAAGTTCTGGGTGTAGCCGTGGCCTCGAGCATCAAATGTAATCTAGGAATTGTGTCAGGTTTTTGAACTTGAACTCGACTGTTGTTATTTTTCCTCAATGAGTAGTTATGACGGGTGTTGAATTATTAAACTGTGCCAAAAACACATTTCAGTAAAGGTGTGGAATGGAATCAGAGGGGTTCGTCTTCCAGAACTTTTTGTTCTCGCCATTTAGAGATATGTTGGGGTACGGAATATCCTGTACTACTTATTTAAAGATTTTATTTATTAGTTACACCCTGACTTCCCGAAATAATGCAAACTGAGCTTGATTCCACACAATAATGCCTGGCTGGTTCAACCCATGGTTGGGTCAAATATCTACATTTTCTCGGCTAATTTAAATCTCTGTTTGGGTTTGTCCCAAACATCCCATTGTTTCTTCTAGGGTACAGCTTGCACTTTGTTCTTATGCATAATGCATCCGTCTTAGAACCACATGTGTGAGCAGACATCATTCTTCACGGCTCTCTTTCACTAGTGCTCTCTGCAGCTGTTTTGATCTGGCCGAACCCTTGAGAGCATATGAGTGATGACTCATTTCTGCAGACGGGGGCTATCAACAGATAGACTCTGCGGTCAGCATTTTCAGGCAGGCTCAGGTGTCCTGCTGTTGCATGACAAGCTATAAGTCACCTAAAGATCATTTTTCCATTATAAATGTTTGTAAAAATGCAGAGCAGCTGGGCTGTCATTTAAACCCAAGCATGGTATGCATGCACATATTTTTTCTCATTTATTCATTTCGCATCATTAACTGATACACACTTGGTTTCTTTACATGGAAAGTTGTAATTTATAGGCGGCGATATGATATCAGTCATTGATATTACTAGATTTTCATTAGGGCCAGGAATAGAAGCAGAGAAGACTGTGTAATGTAACAGGCCAAACACATGGCTAATTATGTTACACCCTTGTTATTGACCCCTCTTTTAATACGGGGTGATTTACCATGCCCATCTCCGTTTAAAGAAACGGTTTGCCCAAAAATGAAGTTTCACTAATCTTTAAAAAAAAAAGAAATGAGCTTTAAAAGTGGAAGAGGAAGCATCTTACAAGTGGTCCTTACACCATGTGCCCTGTTCCAAGTATCATGCAGCCAAATATATTGCAATGAAACGGCA
The DNA here is from genome assembly GCF_947034865.1 of Barbatula barbatula. Lineage (NCBI taxonomy): Eukaryota > Metazoa > Chordata > Actinopteri > Cypriniformes > Nemacheilidae > Barbatula > Barbatula barbatula. Next base: position 20,954,465 of record NC_136774.1, read on the forward strand.
ACTGAAATTTGTAGAGATAGTTTACCCAAAATTAAAAACTCGCTCTCATTTCATAGATGACGACAGAATGCTATTTTGAGGTATCCCATTCAGTCATTTGTTTCTGCATGTCTCGATCTCTACAATTGTTCCCATTGGTGTATTTACCAATATGTGTGTATTTAATAAAGTTCAAAACCTAAGAAAATCAATTCCTTGATCATGTTTTGTTGTGTGCCTGAACAATTCACTGTCATTTCGGATAATAGTTGAATATAACAAACAGCTTGTTTTATGGTAAATGTTATATTTTCAATGTTGGGATCATAACTTCTTGTTTCACCCCTTTCTACATAAACCTGATGGGTACATGTTACTAACCCCGCAGAGGAAAAGCGTAAGTATTAGGAGACCGCAGCCTGATGATTGTTTTTGTGTTTGGAAGAGCGGGTGAGCATGAACTCATCGTATCCGCCATCATACTGCTGTATCCAATAAACTGGCCCTGTAAAAACGTCCGGATACTTCAGGGGAACAACACGTTTTTATTGTTTATTTGTTTTTGTGCACATTATCCATGCATCACAAAAAACCCTTGGTGTCACGGTTCTTGTTTGGACCGTCATGGAAAGTGAACACAAACAAATAAAAGTGTCTCTCTCTGAAGGAAGAACAGATTGAACTAGAGACTGAAGGTGTATATGTGTTTGTAAAATGTCGTGCCTTGATCCAGTTCTTCCTAAAAATCTTGTGGACAAGTTGAAGACACATTGAGCATGATTTGCTGATGTTTGACTTGATTTCTTTCTACATTTTGTACATACTGTATAAACCAAAGGCCGCCTCTCATTTACTGTCAATCCTTTTTGATATTTTTTCTGGTGGCATGCATTTGTCCATCCCAATAAAAGGTTTGTGTATTATAATTTAGCTCAGATGTTGGCTTACTAACTCAGTCTAACATATAACTTCCTTTCCTTTTCAATGTTTTGGATCTTCTCTGCACAATCTGTGGAATTGAATAAAGCAAGTGAGTACAAAAGGAGTCGTCCGAGATGGATGTTACAGATGCTTCGATGTGATAAAACTGCGCGTATAGTTGCATCTGTGTAAATTTACTCATTTGTTTGTTCAGTTGTACTTTTGTAATACAGCACATGAGCAAACAAATGAACTGAATAATGTTGTTTTGTGTACAGCCTTCACTGTAAAAACATCCTGTTAAAGAACGGGTAAGCACTGGCAGAAAAATGACCAGTAAATTACGGACATTTCCGTTGATGCTAAAATGTAAAATACAAGTAAAACAACTGTAAAAATGAATAGGATAAATTCCTATTTTAACGGATTTCTTTTAAAGTGTTGGTTGGACCGGTTAGATTACGTGCATGCGTAATGAAATGTCATGAGGATGTAGACCTGTGAAATCATGCAGAAGTTGTTTTCTGTATTCATTTTGACATATATGTTATGATTTGGGTTTTCTGTTTATAATACGTCTTGCTTTATAGATTTTATTGTAAGTTTGCTTTCCTCTGCATGATATCTGATCAGATCTCTGCTGATGGTCAGTAACTGAAAATGAATCTTAAAAATGGCTTTATACACGCCTAACGTTTTAATTTTATACTGAGAAGTCGTTCAGATCAAAAAGAACATATGGTCTCATTGGATGCTTCTAGCTTTTCATAGACTTCATAGGCTGCTGTGTTGCTTTGGTGCTTTAACGATTCATTTGCATTTAAATCAATGTGTACATGTGCTTCCTTCTGGTCATCAGAGACTGATGATCGCATGCGTGCGATCGCCGAGCGGGTCTTTGCTTCAGAGACTAAAGATGAAGACGTCCGTGAGGAGATCTCTATGTTTGATGTGGCAGATGACTGTCCCATCCTCAACCAGGAACTGGCTCTTCACATGGCCAATGATGATGACGTGGAGAAGCGGTCAGTTTATAACATTTGACATGATTCATTTATTTAGGTCTAATTTATTTTTCTTCCAAAACTTTTATTTATCTAAATATTTAAAGTGGGTTATTTAAGTGACTTATTGGTAGTTATCTCACTTTGGCCAACAGCATCCAACAACAATGTGATAGACAAGACAAATGAAAACTGTGATAAAATAGAGATTGTCACATAACTTTTTTTTATTAATAAGGTTGATGAACACAAACTTGTTTTCTTTGCAGTTTTTGAGCTCTGGTAGAATACAGAGCACATTTTCTGTTATTTTTACCTGTTTCTCCTATTTTCATTTCCTGCAAATAAATGCAAACACAAACATTTGAAATTTGGGAGAAATAATGTTGTTAGTTCACAGAATAAAACAAAAATGAAAATGTTCAACTAAACACAAATCTATAAATAGTAAATTCAGCAAATTACTTATTCAAAATAAATTTGAAACGGTCAAAATATATATATGAAGGGATACACAATGCAGTACTAACTAACATTTTGTTAATGTACGTCGATTAAAAGAATCCCAATGGAATGTGCAGGATTGTTGAATTTCAAACAGGTGGAAAAATCCAGTGTAATGAGTTGAAATGCATAATTTCTGTACCGTATATTTGTTTTATATTGGAATATTTATTATACACTTATACTTGATGCTAATCTCATCCCTGCTCAATCCCCGACAGTATGAAGGTTCTGAACCGCACTCAGCCTCTACTAGATCAACCGACATACTTAGAAGTGCCTCACTTCCAGAGGGTCACCATCACTGGAGACTATGCTGCTGGGGTACGGTTCCATTTATAGCCTCAGGTAGATGACCATCAGAAATAGATCGGACGGGGATGTCCATGCAGCCCTCGATTAGGTTTCTGAAATCTATATCTGACATTTGAAGGGAGAATTTAGGCCTATGAACGACAGGAGGCAATTCATAAGATTGCTTTTATATAAAAAGGCATCTTCTGTCTAACGACCCGTCAATTTGTTCCTATATAAATATTGTAAGATTAATTTATAAATTAACTTTTTCTGTACATGAAACATCTCCAAGTCGATTGTGTACAGTTCAGTGCAGAAAAGGAGAATTACATGAACTTCTTTTCTTTATTTTTTCTGCCGTCTTAAGTATTTGTTTGTAAGTGAAGATGTATCTTGCGTCTTTTAAAACTGTATTACAGGTGACCATGGATGACTTTGAGCTGTCTTGTAAGGGTCTGTATCGTGCACTGACCATCAGAGAGAAGTACATGAAACTTGCCTTCCAGAGATTCCCCATCACCCCATCTCAGTTCTTATGCCAGATTGAAGGAGAAAAGTGGAAACCTGAAGATCAAGTTCTTCCAGGTAATAACCGAACCCTTTTATATTCATGATAATCATCCAAATCAATTTCTTATCCTATCGGTTGTATTTCGAATCCTAGCCTGGCCTTCACTGCTTTTGGAGTATAATGCAATATCTACAGTATTGTTATTTGAATCACCTTTTCTTTTCCAAATTGTCATAAGGAGTGGAATGAACTGAAATGCAAGCACACATTGTGAATGTATATGTCTTTCAGTGTTTACTCCTCCTCCTAAGTCTGGTGAGGATCCATTTAGCACTAAAGATCTCCCTCCTAACAACGGCTACGTTGCTCGCATGAAGGATGGTGTCATCTTCGTCTACAAAGATGCGGCATCTGCTGATAAACACCAGCCTCTCAACCATCCTGGTCCAGACCTTGCCACCTTCCTCGACGACATGAACTTTCTAATCGCCTTGATAGCTCAAGGCCCAACGTGAGTTCTTCCATTTAGGGGAAGTCCATTTAGGGGAGTAGGGCCACTCGGCGGCCATCTTTGCAACACGCCTCAGCGCAGTTAAGGCAGTTAATACGTAATTCAAACAACACATGTATGGGAATACTGATATTTCTACAATTTCTGGCTAAAATCCCAATTAAACAACATATTTATAAACAACATTTCAAAATTTCTACGCATGCGCAAAGCTTCGCTACAGCGGCCACAAATTGAGCGTTCCTCCCCATTCCTTTCAATGGCAGTGAGATATCTTATTGATATAAATATATTTGGGTCTTCAGTCATGCAGATCCTGGGCATCATTTGGAACTGTTGTTTTGTCCGTCTGTCACATTAACACATTTAATATTTAATTATTTGAAAAGTTCTTAAAGGGAAAGTTCTTCAAAAAATGAATCACAAAATAAGATATTTTGAGAATGTTGTATAGACAGAGTCATTTCTCAAAATATCTTCTTTTGTGTTCCACAGAAGAATAAACAGGGTTTAAACGACATAAGGGTGAATAAATGATGATAGTTTTTTTATTTTTGGCTAAACTGTCCGTTTATATCTAATTACATAGTCAATTATTAAGTGGTAAAGGATTATACTTCATAAAAGACACATATACAAAGAACTAAATTATACTTATTTATGTAGTTTCCCATGTCATGTGCTTCAGAAAGACATACACACATCGTCGTCTGAAGTTCCTCCAGTCAAAGTTCAACGTCCACGAGATGTTGAACGAGATGGAAGAAATGAAGGAACTGAAGAATAATCCCCACCGAGACTTTTACAACTGCAGGAAGGTATGACTTAAAACATACTAATAAATCAATACAGCAATTTTCAATAAAACAGTTCGTCCACAAAAACAGGCAGCGTTCGTAGAACATTCTCTTAAAGTCCTTGCAGTAACGTTAAAAAAGCATTTGATAAAAAATGCCGTTGCTAAAAACGTTGGTAATAAAATATTAATATTTTTATAACTTAACAGGAATTTTAGCCAAACGAACATGAGTTAAGTCATGAACTGTCCAATGGGTATTTTTCATAAAAGTTATATTCATTTCAGCAAATTTAGCCTATTGTTGGATGTGATGGAGTTTTGACACCAACGTTGTTTTTTTATGTCCCCGGTGCAGGTGGATACTCACATCCATGCTGCCGCCTGCATGAACCAGAAGCATCTTCTGCGTTTCATCAAGAAGTCCTACCGCATAGACGCAGATCGGGTGGTGCATGTTTTGAAGGGCAAGGAAGTCACCATGAAGGAACTTTTCGCTTCTCTCAACCTGCATCCTTATGACCTGACTGTAGATTCCCTGGATGTGCATGCTGTAGGTACCACACAACTCCAGTCAAACAAACAAAAGTCCGTTCTTGTTAAATCTCACATGATGCAGTACATCCTTCTTTACGCTCCTTTATACAGGGCCGACAAACCTTCCAGCGTTTTGATAAATTCAATGCCAAGTACAATCCTGTGGGAGCCAGCGAGTTACGTGATCTTTATATGAAGACCGAGAATCATATATCCGGAGAGTACTTTGCAACCATTATTAAGGTAAATATTCAATAACCCGTAGAATCACGCCGCATCTGCATTAATGGGAAGCCCTCAAACCATTTAAATGTGTGGAATGTCCCAGGAAGTGTCAAGTGACCTAGAAGATGCCAGATACCAGTACGCAGAACCCAGACTGTCCATCTATGGCTGTAACCCAAATGAGTGGGCTAAACTTTCGAGCTGGTTTAATATGCACAAAGTATTTTCTCCTCACCTCAAGTGGATGATTCAAGTACCAAGAATCTAGTAAGTAATCCTCTTTATCTCTTATGCATTAAAGACTGTAGATGTAGCACAGTTTAGCCTTTCTTTAAAAAAGTGTTTGTAACGTATCTCTCATACCTTCCCTTAAGTGATATTTTCAGAGGCAGGAACTTTGTGCCACATTTTGGAAAGATGTTGGAAAACATCTTCCTTCCAGTTTTCCAGGCCACCATCGACCCGCAGTCCAACCCAGAGCTCAGCATCTTCTTGAAGCACGTGCGTAATATGAAAGTACACCAACACTAAACCCCACGTTCTTTTAGCTCATCAGTCCTCTTGTTTTGTGTCTCTCAAGGTCACTGGCTTTGACAGCGTGGATGATGAGTCCAAACACAGTGGTCATATGTTCTCCACAAAGAGCCCCACGCCTGAAGAGTGGGACATTGTGAAGAGCCCATCATACACTTACTGGATTTACTACATGTATGCAAACATCGCCCGGCTCAACCACCTGCGCAAGTAAGTGTGTTGATGATATAAAAAGTTAGAGGCTTGCGTTATAGGACTTTTGTAGACATTGTGTGTTTCAACAATGCACAGATGTATTCAGAGGTAGGTGTGCTGTATGTTATGTGTGCGTTTGTGGTTTTCAGGGAGAGGGGTATGAACACATTTCAGTTCAGACCTCACTGTGGAGAGGCCGGAGCTGTAACTCACCTTCTGGCCTGTTTCATGACTGCTGACAACATCTCTCACGGACTCAACCTCAAGAAGGTTACTACACCGCTTACCCTGACCAATAGGGGGCACACTTATCCTTGCCACCTGTCTTACACATCTCTCTCTCTTTCTCGGAAGAAAACGAAACACATATATGACTCTCCATACAAAAGAAGTCAATGGGGTCCAAACTCGTTTGGTTAAGAAGGTTCATAAAAATATATTTTGTGTTCTGCAAAAGAAGGAAAGTCATATTTGGTCTGTATGGCAGTTTGTCTGTTCAGGGCTACTGTAGAAACAACATGGCAAATTCCATGTAAGGGGACCCGCGGTGTACGTAGATAGAAATAGCTCATTCTGTGGTAAGAAACACATGATGTTTCCATATGTAAGTTCCTTACATACCTCTAAAGACATAGTTATGTATAATATATTGCGTTTCTGTCAAAAGATCCTCCAAAAAATGACACACTGGACCTTTAAGTCTGTGTTGGTGTAGCACATCTTTCTTGACCATGTATTGACTTGTGTTCCTGTTTTAATTTTTTTTTCAGAGTCCGGTCCTACAATACTTGTATTTTCTGGCCCAGATTCCCATTGCCATGTCACCGCTCAGTAACAACAGCCTCTTCCTGGAATACAACAAGAATCCACTGTTGGAGTTCCACCAGAAAGGTCTGATGGTCTCCCTGTCCACCGATGACCCCATGCAGTTCCACTACACAAAGGCGAGCATCTGTCCCTCTCACACATGTTCCCATTTCATTGCCACTCGAAAATGAATCAGCAGGTGTTATTGAATCATTCGCAAAATTGGTTTCACACTTTTGCACTGATCTGATTAAATCAACAGGAGCCTCTTATGGAGGAGTATGCCATTGCGGCTCAGGTTTTCAAGCTCAGCACCTGCGACATGTGTGAGATCGCCAGGAACAGTATTCTTCAGAGCGGCTTGTCTGCTGAGGTGATGTCACATGACCTAATGCATCACAATCCATCACGACTCTTAAATAAGTGGAAACCGATGGTTCCCTTAGGAAAATGGTTTTACTACATTAACCATAGTTTAACCATGATATTTGTAGTAAAAGTAAAACTAAGTTAAAACAAAACCCACCCGTAAAACAAGGTTTGTTTAGCATTGTTCATTATCTTAAGGGTTAATAGCAAATGGGGAGATTTCATTCATCTTTTTTTGTCATACGAACAGGAGAAGACACACTTCCTTGGCGTTAACTACCTGAAGGACGGTCCCGAGGGCAACGACATCCGCAAAACCAACGTGGCTCAGATTCGTATGGCCTACCGCTACGAGACCCACTGTTATGAGCTGAACCTTATTAAACAGGGTCTGATGGCCGAGTAAACACACATGTGCGTTGTTCAGTAGCTCTCTCTCTCTAAATGATGTCTGCTGTCATTAATGTGAACAGTTAAATACATACTCCGAGTCCTTTTGTGAATGTGTCTGATTCGATCAGATTTCTCTTTTGCTTGACCCTCGGCACTTACTCCAGTACAAGTTTACATCTCTAGTGCCTTAATGCAGGGGTTTTCAAGCTAGGGTCCGGGTACCCCCATGGGGCCTCCAGAGTAGTTTAAGGGGTCCCCAGAAAATTGTTGAGAAACTAAAGACAGCAAAAGTTGTAAAACTCTATACTGAAGATTATTCCAGTTTAACGTTTTCAAACAATATGTTGTCTTTATAATATCACACTTACTATTCGTCTGACAGTTTAATGCTTCTTTATACCAAAATGGATATGTATTAAGAAAGGGTGTCCCTCGCTAAAGGTTAAACATCTTTGGGGTCCTTGTAGTGAAAAGTTTGAAAACCCCTGCCTTAATGTATTATGTGTTTTTGGTAGTCTTTGTTTTGTTTTCTTCTAAAAGAAATGTTACAGGAAAGAAAGAGTTGACTCAATAAATAACATAATAAAAGTTTAAAAAAAGAGGATATATGGTTTCAATTTCTGCTTATTATTCACAAAGAAAATTCTCATTCACCATAGAACGTATGACCGCTGAAAAACAAAATACAATAAAATACCATTGCAGAAATGATTGGACTTAATGGTTATACTGGCAGTTGCATTGGTATAATTAAAACTATAATGGTTCTACTGGTGGGAGATTGCGTGATGTCATTATCATGAGAAATCCGCCTTAAATCTTACACGTTTTGTAATAGTTTTCTTGCTTTTTTCTAGTTTGATCACCACAGTTTTACTTCATCACGGTTACATTTATGGTGCGACAAAAACACGACAACCATAGTTGCCATGGTTATAACAATGGATAATTCTCGTAAAGAACTACCGCATGATTAATTTCCATCGGACGTCTTAGATTAAGCCAATTAAACAATAATATCAAAACAATGTGGCATTTCCGTTTTCTAGACCCACGGGTATTTAGTTTTATGAACGTGAGTCATTTTATGAGGAGACTCGGCTTTTATTGCGGGAGCCGCTCGAGAGCCGAGTCATTCGCGCACGAGAACTGAAGCTCGGATGGGGAACTGACAGCAGGACGTCACATAACATTTAAACGCATTTTCTGACTGAAATATAAATAACTACATTGTCGACAGTTGCGGGGTTTAACTGTTGCATATCGGATACGACGCGCTGGACGAGGACGCGGTTTTCGTGAAGGAGTTTACTTTGTAGCCGACTGGCTAACGTGCAGTGAGACTTGAAGACTTCGTGTTTACGTTCAGACCAACAAAGTTATAAACTCGGTATCGATGAGTACCGACACTTTTAAACGCTTTGATCTCGCTTACGCCGAACATATGTGTTGTGAAACGCTGGAGGTGTTTACGTAAGTTGATATTAACGTTACTTCAATTATAACAAAAGACCGGAGGAGCTCTGGCGTTTAAACTTTATTTTGCTTACGTGTTTCGAGGTTTAAGAGATTTAAATAATCAAATCACACATTTCGGATGTTTACCGGAGTTTGCATTGTTTTATTTGATATACTTTAACACTGCACTAAGCGTGCTTATCAAAATCTTGTACAAACGTAACTCGTCTAATCTTGCATGCGTGTCTCTTTTGACGTCTCGGCTTGGTTTATTGTTAAAGTTCGGATTTGAACTCTCTATGGTGGTCAGTGGGTTGTATTATAGACACTATTAGTTACGTTCCCACCCTCCGACCCACCCAGTGGCATGTCCCCTCATGCACAGGTACCCCGGGTGGGTGGATAACCTGTCAAAGGTAATATCACATTATATTTATGTCTTGATTCTCTACCATTTGTGGTCCGAGGTAATACTAGTGTCTGGTTTATGTTGGCTTGGTTGTGGCGTTTTGTGTCTGTTGTGTTTCTTTTGATCACCTTAAATATAAGGTTCCAGGGGTTTAGGGTGGCGTGCCTGGAAGCAGGTGGCTCAGAGGAAAGGAAAGGTTAAAGGGGAAGTTCACCCAAACATCAACTCTGTGTCATTTTTTTACTTGTGTGATGACGTTAAACATGTTTAGAGAACTTCCGTCGTCTCCGAAGCACAAATCAAGATATTTAGGTGGCATCCGAGAGATTTCCAGGCCTCTTCATAGACATCATGGTGTCAGTTTTTGCCAAGGTCCAGAAAAGTACAATGACATCGTTAAATTGGTCAATCCGCTCATAAAGGCTCAGTTGGATTTTTTGGAAGCGACAGGAAATACTTTATGTGCGAAAACAAACCAGAAATGATCGTATCGATATATTCTGGGAAGTGCTCTGGTGAACGCGCACCATATAGACTGACCTGACAGCAGTGCTTGCCCCGCCGCAAGGCAAGTTAGAGGAGAATATATCGATTGAAGTCAGTATTTTGGTTTGTTTTTCGCACATAAAGCATTCTCGTCGCTTCAAAGAAATTTAACTGAGCCACTATGCGCGGATAGACCAATTCAACGATGTCTTTGTACTTTTCTGGACCTTGGAATAAACTGACTCCGTGATATCTATGAGGAGGCCTGGAAAACCTCCTAAATATCTTCATTTGTGCTCCCAAGACGCCGGAAGTTCGCTAAACATGTTTAACGCCATGTGGGTGAGTAAAGAATCACGCAAAGTAGATTTTTGGGTGAACTTCCCCTTTAAGCTCTGATGCTCGGAAAGGCATGAACGCGGTTTGGAAGTTCATGTCATGATGATTTGGTTTTTCGACGGCTTACCGCAGACCCGGCGAAATTGTAGCTGGTCGATTTATATTGCTGATCTAGCCCACGCAACTTCACGCAACCATCTGTAGCATTTTAGATTGTGAACGTGAACATTGTTAGTTAAAATAAATGTGTTATGAATCAGAAAACCGTGCAACAAAGAGTTTGAAGTTGTACACCGTCACAAATTTGTAAAACCGTCATTATGGACATTCTGCTGATCCAATCTTCCTGTGTATCAGGAAACAGGCAAGGCCTTCCTGCACACACACACGCACACACACGCACACACACACACACACACACACACAGATGCACATGTGGGTCAGTAGATGCGATGATCATAGGGGGATGGGTTCTGGCACCAAATCGTGCAGGGATTCCAGTCCGTTAGATTTAGGTCAACCAGTACATGAGCATCATTTTTAGGTTTGACTGATCAGATGTTTCTGGTCATATTAGCCAATCGCTTTCCTGGAACGCAACGTATGGAATTATTATTCCGCAACATCTCCGTGCCAAGGAATTTCAGCATGTCCTCACTCTAAATACTCACAGCCTCCTCAGCGTGCAACGTGTCCAGAACAGTTTGACCACAGATGAGAACTTGTGTGAGAGCTGCCAGATCTGTCCCAGCTACAGTAGATGCATTAAAGAGAGAAACTTTGAGGAAGTTTTAAGAGGCCTCTTTTTGTGTTTCACACACCAGCATTTTTCAAACGTGCATGAAATTGTGCATATATGCCTCACTGATGTGCTGAACCCTCTAAAGAGTGTTGTTGAGTGACAATGAAGGCCCTTCTATTATGCGCACATGGATGTGGAAATGCTTGGAATGCTGGTCCTTTTCGTGCTGAGCTGAAAGAAGCTTTTGGAGAGGAGTGAAATTGAATTACATTATGCTCAAGTGTGTTAATGCATGGCAGCGATTTGGACGACCCAGTTGGAGAGGCTGGGAGTGTTGGAATGGGGGTGGGTGTTCCTGGGGATGGAGGAGCCCTTGTAAATGTCCCGCACAATGCTTTGTCGTCTCGCATGTTCCTGTTGCTGTCTATCTCAGCTTTGTTGGGGTTTTATTTCTTGTTACGCTGGTGACCTTGACAGTGATAGACTTAGGTTTCCTGCATTGTTGCTAAATGGAGGGACCATCGCATTGTATCCTGGAGAGGGTGGAAAAATAGGGTGTCAGTTTTGCAAGTCACTCAACAACGGACTGGTTGCTAGTTAGGTTGATTAGTTTCTAAATATAGTATAATAATTATTTTTAATTTAGCTGCCAGCATGGAACAGCCAAGTGTATTGTGACTGATATATATATATATATTTGTTTAATACGCTTCAAGCATTTTCTCTTTTTAAACTAATAGATGTCAAACCCCGACTTTACAAACCAAGTTATCCATCTTGCATGAATGGCCCTTAAAGGGATACTTCACGCAAAATGGAAAATTCTGTCATCAGTTTGCTGTCCTACATTCTTCATAATGTATTTTGTGTGGGAATATGTGAATCAATGGTGGGCAAAATCTGTTTGGTTATAAGGATTCTTCCAAATATCTTTCTCTTTGTCTGTTAGAACAAACTTGAAGGTGAGTCAATGATGACAGAATTTAAAAATTTTTGGTGAAGTGTCCCTTTAAAGAATATGTCCAATATATAGGGCATCCTTAAAGGAGTAGTCCATCCAAAAATCTAAAACCCTGTGCTTTTACTCTTAAGCATTGAAAGGTTAAATTGAAAGTGAGTAAACAATGACAAAATTTGTATTTTTCGATTAATCCTTTAAGACCTCAATGTTGGTTACGCCTCCAGTCTCTTGAACCTTATAATTGAGTCTCTTCTTTCTCTTTACAGGATCTAAAGTGAAGAAAGAATGGCAGAGAAACTTAACACACAGCGGCCCTATGGAACAGAAATTCTGCTGTGAACTTGAATAACCTCTCAGTGCTGTGAAGGAGGGACTTTTTCCTTGATTGGCTCTCCATTCACAGCAGTATCTTACAGCAATGTCAGACAGACCCACAGGTTTCCTGCCGTGATGTCTGCTCTGTGACGGCTGGCTCAAATTGTAGCCTCGCTGTAATGCTGGCCCTCGGAGTGGACGGTGGAAGACGTGGGGGGAATGCGGTTGCAGAACGAACGGCAGGAATACCTGCGGCGGCTCGCCAGGCTGGCGTCAACATCAAGCAGAAAATCTCCCAATGGGAAGGACTTAGCCAAAACGAGGACGTTGAGAAGGGGAAAGTTAAAACACACTCTCGTACTCTTTCAGGGGACCTTGTCGGTAACGGAGTTGACAGTAACAAAGCAACTGCGTCAAAAGCTAAAAGCCTGGGTTTGGATTTCAGGGAATACCAGGTGTCTCGCAGACCGGTTGTAGATGGAGTCCACTCTGATTTGTCAAGAAATCAAACTCCTTTTAATAAATGTGCTACAGCGACTCTTGCGACTAAGCCATTGTTTACTGTGACCCAAGTCCAGTCCCCTGTTAAAACCCATACTCGCACATTTTCAGCCGACCTTGTTGGAAACGGATTTGAATGTAGCAACAAAAGTGATGGAGTACATACCAAACCAACCGTTTCAAAAGCTAAAAGCTTAGGTTTGGATTTCAGGGAATACCAGGTGTCTCACAGACCAGTCGGAGTCCACTCTGATTCGCCACGAAATCTTTCGAGTAAATTTGTAACATCAACTCCTGCAACTAAACCATTGAGCACCGTGACCCAAGTCCAGTCTCCTTTAATTAAACTGAACGTTGGACATGTTAAAAGCAATAATGTCAGGACAAACCACTTTGCAGATGTCGAAATGACGCCTCTACCTCAGTGCCTGGATGACCCAGAGGCGTCGCTGCCTCCCGGGAACTTTTACACCTCCAGGGGTTTCTGGAAAAGACTAGAGAAAGATAAATCTTTCTGGGAGAGAGAAAAAGATTCCTCAGCTGTGACCAAATGTCTTGATGAAATTGGACGCTGTCCCCAGAACCCCACTTCGCCTCCACCTAAACCACAGCGTACATTCCAGTATGAGGGTGCAAGCAGTCCTCCTGGCCAGTGGATGCAGTGGGAGAATCAGAACTCATCAGTCAGTAAATCGAATAAAGTGCGGAGGAATGACATCATTTTAAAGCCGCCCAGCTGTCCGCCTCCACCTTGTCCAGGAAACACGGTCAACGGACTTTCCAGAAACAGAAAGAACAGGTGATTGAATTTCAAAGAGAGTTAAACTTTGACATAAAATGTTTTCTGCTCAGCATTCAATAATTATAAAGCGATAGTTTACGCAAATATAACAACTCTTTCACCATTTTTTCACTTTTATTTGAAAAGTTGATCAAAACCTGCATAAAACTCTTTCTTCTGTGGAGCACAAAAGATTATATTTTTAACAAATGCTGCTCTGTGTCTATACAATGTAACTCAATGGGGTTACCAACACTTCTCAAAATATCTTCTATTGTCATCTGCATAAGGGGGCGATTCATATTTTGCGTTTGAAAACGCAAGCTTCTCATGCGATGTGCGTGCGGCATTCAGAAAAGGTTAAATACAGAAAAACGCCTCCCTATTTGAGCGCGCTTATCACGCATCTACATTTAAAATAACTAATATGCGTGCAAAAGACGCAAAATGTGAATAGCCGATAAGAAGGAAAGCCATACAGCTTTGGAAAGGCATGAATTATTTTGAGGTGATCTACCCCTTTGAATGCTTTGAACTTGACTTGGGAATTGCAAATCGATCATGTCAGATTTAAACATTCTCTGGTACAGTAAGTGTATTTTGAAAACATGTGTCTGGACATCAAAGGAGTCAGTAATCCATACTTATTTTTGGGTTGATAAAAATGCAGATGTCATAAACGACCAAAGATAAGACAGCATTACACCAATATTATGTTTCTTTTTGGACTGTTGTGAAAGAATTTCTTGTGGGGCTATCCTTTCATAAATAGTGTTAGGCTCCTTCCAAAACCTGCCGAACCAGATCACAAATGATATTTCCTTGAATATTAGGTGTTGGCCTTAAACTTCTCACACTGAAATGCCTCGCCCTGTTTTCTGCTTTACTAATGCTGTCTTCTAAAGCAAACATCATTATCGTTTATTGATTATACATACAGTACAGAAGAAAATTCCTGGATTTTTAGTCTTACTATTAATGAATAGACCCAAACAATAGGTAGGTACTAGAATCATCAAAACTTGGACCGGTATATTACCACCCTAGCAACACCCTAGCAACCATATTGTCATTTGAATACCAAAGCAGTTGCATAGCAAGCAGTTGCATAAACGTGGTACGTTTTCCCCAGAAAATGTTAATAAATCAAGTCCTTATGCTTCTTCATTTCGATTCTCTGTGTTTGTCAGCTTTATGTCTTTGTTGAGGGTAGTGATTTGAGTCGAAGTGTGAGTTGGTGAGAGTTTTGTTGTCTGGTAACAGGCCCAGCTGTGATGTCAGCTTTGCTTTGGCAGACTGCAGTCTATTGTCCACATTTGGCCCAATTCTGTTTCAGCTGAGGTCACGCTGGGCTCCTTTTGAACACTCGTACGTATAAATAAAAATGATTATAAAAAATGATATTAATTTTTTGCAATATTTCAATATATTGTGCAGCTATGTTATTAATGTATATAAATGCTACAGTGAGCAATGAAGACAATTAAAAATCAGATCGTGGGTTTTTTTTGTACTATTCCAGATTTAAAGCCAGTTTATCCTGAAACTTCAGCTAGCCAATTGAAGTAAACCTTAACTTCCAGAGTCACTGACCCATATCATATACTATCAACAAGGATGATTCCTATTACAGTTTTGATTCTACTCTTACCAGGAAGTCTTTTGAGTTTGAGGACGTGGTACGGCTGACAGCCCAACAGGCCTCTAGAGAGAAGGAGGGTAGACGTTCTGGTCTTTTCCACGCCCTGTCTGAAGACAGCATCTATGAGGACATCATCTGTAAGTGTTTCAGAGAAAGCCAAGGCACGTGTAGTCGATCAGATATTTCTTTGAAGTGCAGTGAAATGTACTTCACACAATATCTGTTGAAAGGAAATGCAAGGAGTTGAACAAAAATCAGTGGGCCATCAGTTTTATGCTTTTTGTTTTGGATTAAACTTAAATTTTTAACCCATTTTTTGCAGTGGATATGTCGAGAGAGAACCCCTATGAAGACATCAAACTCTCTCCCATGTGTTTACCCATAAGACGGCCGCGAAACTATACTGTTGTACAAAGACAGAGCCCACATATGAAGGTAATTGCATATCTTTAAAAATGTATTCTGCTGTAAAAGGCAGATGCACATTTCTGGGACCCTTTGGCTTCAGAAGCACAGATGACCTTCGTGTATTATTGAACATTAAACATTTTAATATGATTTATTTTGAAGACCCTTGATTTCCCACTGTTTATTTTAATAACTTGTAAAAGTAGTTTTGCACCAATGGGCTCTGAATTACTGGCTGATTGTTGAATTGAAATTTTTACTTCTTGTTTTCACTGGACGCAGGTCTCACCGAAACCTTTCACACTATCTAACGCCGACATGCTATACAAAGTGGGGCGGGACCACAGAGAATCTGTAACACCACCTGCTCATCCTTATTCAGCAAACACTCCTAAATCAGCCACGGCTAAACCTGCTGCCGTGTACAAGACACACAGACAACCCACGGTACACGCACACAAACACATGCCTTTGACGTCATTACAAGTTGCACAACCTGCGATAGCTGTCACCTATTTCAGTAATCTGTGAAATGTAGTCTGAACAACACTTTTTATGACATAATTGACACCCTTAATGCTTTAAATAGGGCACACAGTCTTGAGACATGCATAGTCAGTTGATCATTTTACATCAGTCCTGTATTACCAATTCACTTATTCAAGTGAATGCTGTATATTTATAAATATTATTTATTATCTTTGTTTATATCAAGATATAGGAACATTTTGCTGCAAAAAATCAGCATAGGTAAATACTTTGGATAAACATGTTTAACAGAAAAACATGCATAATTCCTTGATATACAAAAGTTTTTCCCGTCTTTGCCTCAGTGTTCACGAGTCAATGTGCTGATAGTAGAGAAATGGAAACAGAGAAGAGAAACTAACATCATCAGTAGAGAAATGTCAGCTCTGATGAGGAAGCGATAGGGAGGAAGTGGTAGAAAGATGGATGGATGGTGGCAGGAATTGGAGCCGGAGAGGTTGAGGATTATCTTGAGGAGCGTGTGCAACTGTACAGTGCTGAATAATCAGCTATATTCAGCTTTGTGCCGGAATGATCCGTGCAGTTTTTTGGCAAGTCTAAATCATCTGAGAGTGGCTCATGGAGGAATGCTGTTTAAATGATAGAGGACGGAGAGAAAAGGTAAGGTGACACAACTGAACAAATGAAACAACTGGAGATGTATTACAGATCAGACGTTCAGATGCTTGCTTTTTGTTAACGTTTTAGATTCAAATTTTTTATCTTCATATACTTCATACGCAACATTTCTGAATTCAATTTGCAGTGTTGTTCATCTCTTGTAAATTGTTATTCTTGTCATGACGCGTGGTGAAGAGCTTTATCTGGAGAGAAACACCAGCACACTGTTTCCGTTCATCATGGGCAGATGTCACAAGTGTGTGCTGTGTCACTGATGTGGTCTCCATGACTGTCTATGTGGAATATTTTCGGTTACGGGATGTCAATTAACATAGGCAATCATTTTAACTTGGACCTTACTGTATCAAAACGCACAGGAATAGCATTAATAGCGCTACATGTACAACAGAAACCAGGTGTTTCCGTAGCTGTTTGTGACGAGATCATCAGTGTCATGGTAATATGTCATATTGAAGTGTTATGTTTTAGATTTTTACAAATTGATTTACGGTGCCGGTCACGGTTTAATTCCGTAATTGTAAATGAAGGACAAGCATGTATGAGTTAACCTGGAATATCCCTTTTAGCAGGGCTGTGCGATGAATGGAAAAGTATCATCAATTACAAAAACTAAATAATCGAGGTAAACGATTATTGTGCCGCATTCCATTTAGCAAGGATCCTCTCTTTTCTTGTGGTATAAAACCACCTTTACAGTGGTTCTGCAGCACTATTTCTTTACATTTATATTCAAAGTTTAAAAAGCCAAGTTTTTCTTTTTTCTATGTTTTTTTTAAAGGTTAATGAGTAATCGTGTTAAATAACCGGGATCTCAATATCGGCCAAAATAATCGTGATTATGATTTATGTCATAATCGAGCATCCCTACTGTAGGAGCCATGTAATGGGAAAGTCATGTGACCTAATGATAATGGGAGTGTCATTAATTAAGTGGGGTTAAAACACCTGTTGTGTGTGTGTGTGTTCACATGGAAGAATGGGGATGAGTGCTGGAGCACATATTTTGTTGACCGTACAAAACTGAGCAAAATAAATCAACATACAAGCCTCAAGACGCATCATAGAAGTTATTCCTGCACTCAGCTCCTCAGCGGTTTCTGGATTGTTTTTAATGTGCCGCTACACCTACCTTTAAGGATCTAACTCTGAGGGAATATTGTTTGTTTTTCTCGCATAGCTTGTAAACAGGATCCAGGAGATCTTTGAAGCCAAAAGAGGAAGAAAACGCGTATGGGCGACATCAAGCAGAGGTAGGCATTCCCTTAGTCGGCTTAACATGAGCCTTTCCTAAACATCACACAATAAACCTGCGTTTTCTTGCAGAGGAATTGAGTGGAACGGAGAGCGATCCAGAGGAGAGCTCTAAAGGTCAGCGTGTGTTTATTCAAGTGTCACTTGAGAATCAGACCAGCTCAGTTTTTAGTTACCCATCCATGCTTGTTTACATTCTTCTAGGTCGCTCGCAGCGTACGGTGTACGTTCAGTCAACGTTGAAACGACGGCCGGGTTACCGCACATTAGAGCGAGACTTGATCCAGCTTCAACAGCAGCAGCTTTTCCAACAGTTTGTTGTGGTTTCGCTTAGAAAAGGTTCCTCTGGAAACACCTACACGCCTGAGATCACGCAACAGTTCCCTACAAAGGTAAAGAAAGCCGATGCAGTCAAATCTTAAAGTGAAGATAATGTATTGCTTATAATTTTTCAGGTTAATATTAGAGGTTCGTTTTGGGGTCCAAATTAACTTTTAAATGATATTCCAAAAACAAGCAATGTTTAAATAATCTGTTGTCTGTATTTTGCACGTAGTTCGAGAAGTCTTCACGGCTGTCACGCGAGGCTGAGGATAGATTGAAGGCCATTCCAAAGTTCTGTTTTCCGGATTGTCAAGATTGGCGTCCCACCTCAGATCACAGCAGGTCAGATAATTATTAAACGTGCTTACTGTAACGCCCAAAACTGACTTTATTCAATACTGAATTTTCTGACACAAATGTAATAAATTGATCAGTTAAACGAATCTTTTGTCATTCACAGTGAAACATTTTCTTTTGTCCTCACGGGGGAAGACGGCAGTCGCTTATTTGGATACTGTCGCAAAATCCTGGTACGTTTGTAAATACGCCAAACGCGGCTTTTTACCAGAAAATGTTATCAGATGAAATCATGTTGGCTACTCTTGACATCTATGACCTTTGATATCTGACAGCCCAGTGGAAAGGGAAAGAGACTTCCTGAAGTTCACTGCATCATCAGCAGACTGGGCTGCTTCAATCTGTTTTCAAAGGTCAGGAGCTTCATTGCAATTCTGCTGTCAAATCAAACAAGTCAACAAACACCATTATTGTTTAATGTCATGTCTAACGGTAGACCTGTTGATGTCTCTGGCTTTGTTTTAATTGAGAACCTTCTCATCGTGTGTATGCAGATCTTGGAAGAGGTGGAGAGGAGAAGAGAGATTTCTCCTGCTTTGGTTCATCCTTTCATGCACAGTGTCATGGAAGCTCCATTCCCGGCTCCTGGACGCACCATCTCCGTCAAGAGCTTCCTGCCGGGCTCTGGAAATGAGGTTCTGACTCTGTGCAGGCCGGTGGACTCGCGTTTGGAACACGTGGATTTCGAGGGATTGCTGCAGTGTCTGAGTGTCACCACGCTCTTGCAGGTCTTTGCTTCTCTGCTGCTGGAAAGGAGGGTCATCTTTATTGCAGATAAACTCAGGTGCAGCTCACCATACCTTACAGTTTTATGCTCTATTCGTTGTTGTCGGGCTGATTGTATTATAGATTACATAAGCTTTGTAGATGTTTAACAATTTTACAAATCGCTGATGCAATATACTACATGGATGCCAGCTAGAGCTAGGAATTAAAAGAATAGTGTGAGCTCAAAACTATTGTCCAAAAGTCTTTTTGTAATACTGGATTTGCTTTTATGCATTTGGCAGATGCTTCTATCCAAAGCGATGTTTAATTTCCTCCTTTTCACATTTTATTAGTATGTGCATTTCTTTAGCATGTACTAATGGCATTGCTTAACCAAATCCGTGGCATAGCTAGCGGCATGTTCTTCTAGTTAAGATATAGTTCAGCTTAAATTGCTTGCAAATCATACACTACACATGCAAATATATTACTCTTGCAAGATGATCTAGACTTTTGCAAATCTTACCTGGCACATGCAAATCTTTTAGAAACCAATTTACCTTCTCGCTGCCTTTAATGTGTTCTTGTTTCCTGCATTAAGACATGATCCTTTTTTATGCAGTGTCTTATCTCGATGTGCCCACTCTGCCCTGGCACTACTGTATCCCTTCACCTGGCAGCACACCTTCGTACCCGTGCTTCCTGTCAGCATGCTGGACATCTGCTGCTCTCCTACACCCTTCCTGATGGGGGCGCTGTCACCATCCCTCCCTCATGTTCTGGATATGCCCATTGAGGAGGTCAGTCTCCATGTTATAATATATATTTCTTTACATGGCAAGAATCAAAATTGAAAGGCTGTAAACAAACTAACACATATAACTTTGTACACATTGACAGAACATCAATCCGAGCACATGTCATAAATGGCATCCATAAATTCCTCGACGTTATGTCAGGATTTGTTTGACGCCACATTTGTCCAAGACACTTCGAAATTCATACAAGGCCTGCATAGCTTCTTTTAGGGCCATCTAATGGTTTTACGGTCACTTATAAAGAGAATTTTTTTGTTTCTAAATGCATAAGATATTTATATTTTCGTACTGTATTCAACGAGCATGAAAGATACCTACGTAACATTGTTGCGTAATATCTGCTCTTGTATTGTGTTGACCTTCATTCATTTTTTGACTCATGCTTCCAGGTTCTTATCGTGGATTTATGTGCAGACAAGTTTGTCGTTCAGGTGAGAATTCAGTCTTTAGTCCCTTATAATACACGGGTGTGTACTTTTGTAAGACTCGCTTTGTGTTTTGTGAGGGGTGTGGCCTGACACAAGTCGGGACCTGAGAAGCTGTATTTTTTTATCAAAAGACTGTAGTAATACTGTAGTAGTTGAAACTATTAACTAAAATACTTCAACTCATTTATTTATCTTTTTTATGTTAATTTGCATAAAATAATTGCCACATTAACACTTACAAACTAAAAACATTGTTGGCTTATTACTTTTGACCAGAATTTCTGTGTCTGTGCTTCTCTGTGGAAGTAAATGAAAACAGATGGTGCAAAACTCACATGTATATTATTTTATATTTTAAAATGACTATGAACACAGATTTGTGCATTAGGCATTGCAGTGTGAATGCATCCTTAGTTGCATAAATGTTCTCTTTCCAAAAGCAAGAAGATGCAAATGCTGTCGAATTGTTTTGAGAGATCAAGAGTAACCTGACCATCTGGTCTCCATATGAAAGCTTTGCGGCATTGATGTGTTTTTTCCAGAAGAAATGTCTGTTTCTACCCTGCTCTTACATGCATCTTTCTCTGGTCATCTCTGTATTTCAGCTAGGAGATGAGGACTGTATCTTACCTAGAAAGCTGCAGGCAGCACTCCAGGAGATACTAGAAAACAGGCAGGAGATGCTAGATCAAACCACAAGGGATGAGCGAGAAGGTCAGATTTCTCTTTCACTGATGTGCCTTCACACCCAAACCTGCAATATCTGACTCACAGAAGAAACCTGAAAACTGGTTTCACTTGTGTGTTTGATGTGTCTCACATTGTGTTAAATGAGCTGTTTATATTGTAAAGTCATATTTCCTGTATATCCATATAGAGATGAGTAACTATGTAGCATGCACAATGCACGTTTTTTAACTGGAATTTAAAAATATAAGATTGTGAGATAAAGAGGGAATGTTTTTTTACACGGTTCAGTCTTGCATTACAGTTCTGCTTTTTCAACAGACGAGTCAGATTTGAGCACATTGGTGTCAGAGGCCTTTGTTTGGTTCTTCGTTGAGCTGGTCGGACACTATTCCCTCTACATGACTGATGGAGGGCCCGGTGGTGCCCGAGAGCTGCAGAGAGACGCTTTTCGGAAATCTCATCCTTCCCGAGGAGTTCGACAGTTCCTTCAACTCTTCATGGACACGCAGATGTTTGCTGGCTTCATTCACGACCGTGAGCTCAGAAAAGGTGGTGTTAAAGGTGAGAGACGGGCCTGTTTTGAAATGCCTGTGATGATTTCTGTTACTATATGTATTGAGAAACACGTCCCATCTTTTTTATCAGGGCTGTTCGAAATGAGAGCCGCAGAATATCTGAATTCCTATCCTGAAACGGAGCTCAGCGGAGTCAACAGATTTCTCAAGGGGCTTGGTAAATCATTTTCTGCTTTCCCATTTGTGCAGGGTAGTATTAAAAAAAGCTTTGTGCTTTGCTCACAACATGTGTTTGTTTTCAGGGAACAAAATGAAATTCTTGCAGAAGAAGTGAGGCGATGTCCAAACAGCCTGAAATCTTGCGTCACACACCAAGAATGAACGGCTTTCTCACAAGAGTGCGATGACTCAACCAGCTTCTCACAGTTTCATAGAGGGCCTCCTGGGTGGAGATGAGGTCAAGACTAGAATCAGCTTGTCCTCCCCGTAAAAAGTCTCTGGCTTGGATTTGCTGTGCCATCACAGAAGAGGAAAAGGCTGGAAATGAGTTTTAAGCAAAAGGGACAAAGACGACTGAATTAGAACTTACAGGAAGAGGATGTTATTGCTGTTTTGATAAATGAGGACAATAAACTGATTGCGAACGAGTTATAAGGCTTGGGTTTATAGCCATCTCAAATGTCTTACCCTGTCGTTTTTATCTTATTGTTTTTATTGTGCAATGTATTTTTTATTATACTAGACTAAAAGGCGTCCAACTGGAAGTAATTTGTTGTTTAAAAGAAAATATAATGAAAAATGGATTGTATTGTTCTCAAAGAACTAATGTAGGAATTCTCATTTGCACAGAATTTGCCTCTCAAGTTAAATGGCAAACAAAGTATTTCCTCTTTTACTAAACATATATGTACATTCTAACTGCAGAGAACCATTTCAGAGGCTTTTTTGTACATTTTTTAAATATATTATGTCAGTAGACCTTTTGTAACATGAAAATAAAATATTTTCACTTTGATGCCGATTTAGTTGTGTATGCATTCCGATTTCAGTCTGTATATAAGCTTTTGACAAATATACTAGGTGTGTCAAATGATTATTGGCATCCAAAATAAAAGTTTGTGTTAACAGATACGCCTTTGTACTGTGTATATTCATTTATTTATACATTTATAAAACACATCTTCATATATTTAAGAAAAATACTAAATATACAAATTATTAAATTATAATTAAAATTATTGCTGAATACATAAATAATATATTGATAACTGTGAATACGTGTTTATAATTTTACAAAATTAACATGCAACTCGTGCTGTAATGCACTGGGAGACCGCCGTGGAAATCTTCTCCAGAACGCAAGACGGCGCTGGTGTTCACGCGCCGGTCATTGAACATACAGCAGAGTCAGAGCTGGCGTGCGCGCGTGCGTTTGTTTCTGAAAGGAAAGGATGGCAGGTCCGTCTTCGGTCGCAGGTGATGTGTTTGTAGATGCTCTGCCGTATTTCGACCAGGGATATGATGCTCCTGGAGTCAGAGAAGCCGTAAGTGAACAGACTATATTTTTAATTTGCGTTCAGTGTACTTAAATCAACGAATAAAGACTATTTGACCAGCTATCAGTCGGACCGCAAACTGGTGGTTGAGTTCTTCTTCGTCCATTAACGAAGCTGTTTTGCTACTCTTTTGTTACTTTTATGTACTACTCTTATTTAGTAACAACGTAATCGTGTTGTTTATGTACTGATGTGTTTGTTAAAAGGTGGTTTCTTCGGTTTTTTATTCACTTTCTCTTAGGCAGCTGCACTGGTGGAGGAAGAGACAAGGCGATACAGACCAACCAAGAATTACCTGAGTTACATGCCCACACCGGATTTTTCAGCGTTTGAGGTACAAAACTGACAATATCTGCTGTGTTTTCATATCATCTACATATTCAAACTATAATCTTTGTCAATTATTAGTGAGCGAAGAATCCCGTCATGCCTTCCATGTCAAACTCCCACATATTTTACTATTTATGAACAATAGACATTGTTTTGTTTCAGAAACAAGTTCATATTAACCTTTTTAAAAATATATTTTTAAGTATGTGAATCGTTTTGACTGAATATATGGGTTTTATTATGTTTCTTCTTTTCATTAGACAGAGATTATGAAAAATGAGTTTGAGAGACTCGCGGCCCGCCAACCCATGGAGCTGCTCAGTATGAAAAGGTAAAGATTGATCTTACATTTTATTTACAGGGCTTTACTGAAATGAATGTCATTTAAAGGGACGGGAATAATTTGTTCTACATTTAAAGGTTGTCCAGGAGAAGAAATATGCACTTGCATGTCAAGTCGAAACGTATCAAATTATGCCCTAAAAGAGTTTTTATATCACCCCTAAAGGTATGAGCTTCCTGCTCCATCATCTGGGCAGAAGAATGACATCACGGCATGGCAGGACAGCGTCAATAACTCTATGGCCCAGCTTGAGCACCAGGCAGTGCGTATTGAGAATCTTGACCTCATGGCCCAGTATGGGACCAATGCGTGGAAGGTGTTTAATGAGTAAGTGAACAGACGAAAGGGAAACAATTTATGATTTGACCCTTTGCTGGCAAAAGTAAAGATTGACCTGTGAGACATTTGACTATTTGCAAACATTTATTATGAATCAGAAATGTATTGTTTATTTACCATTTGTACTTGTACATGCAGTAAGAGTGCATAGGACATGACGTTGCTTGTAGATTTATTTGTGCATTTGTTGGATTTTATGCTAATAAATTATTCTTTTACCATGAAACAGTAACTTGGCTGTAATGATTGAAAATGCACAAAAGGAACTGCAGAAGGTTAGGTAAGTAACCTTTGTGTAATTCAGTACAATTGACTTTAGCCCTGTGTACAACTTGTGTTTTGGGTTGTGAGATCAGAAGCGGATAGTGATAAAATCTCAATGTAACTTAAGGTTTTACAAGTAGTTGAAAACGCACAACCGTGTAGCATTAGTGTTAATTCTACTCGTAAAAACTTGCTGTTAGACGTGCTGTCCATTGTCCCCAAATTTTACTGGACAGCTATAGAAAGAATAAGTGAATCAAATAAGGACACAAAAGATTAAATTACAATTCACATCAGATGTATCTTGAGTCAGAAATTTAGTCACACGTGGTCACAGGAGCATTAAAAAATGCACAGCTGACTTTGGTTGAAATGTTTGAATATGATTTCTTGTCTAATTATTACTTGATTTAAGGAAACAAATACAGGACCTGAACTGGCAGCGCAAAAATGACCAGCTCGCTGGAGGAACCAAACTTCGAGAACTAGAGTCAAAGTCAGTACAGCATTCAGTGCATTTTCAGTATCTGCCATGAGGGAAGTTAAATTCAATCAAAATACAACTGTTTTTGCTTTGTTTTGCAGCTGGGTGTCTCTTGTCAGTAAGAACTACGAGATCGAGCGAGCCATTGTACATTTGGAGAATGAAATTGCACAGACGAAGCAGTCACAGGGCGATGAGAACAAAGAGAATATTCGGCAGGACTTTTAAATATCAAAACCAGTTCAACACCATCTTCAAACTGTGTGGACTTCAACTTATCTCGGGCTAGCAAATGATCACTCTTACAAAGTTTTTTTTGTAATTGATTTTGTCTCGTGACAAAAGAGCTGTTTACACAAGGAAACAGACAATAATGCTGGTGCACCAATAATAAACACTGGACATCACCGTCTTGGAAAAGTTCTGTTGATTATAATGATTTGTGTTGTCTTTATGTACGATAACTTGTTGTTACTATTGGTCCACTCGGTTTGTATTACTTTTTTAAATATACAATAAAAGGCTGAAATTATATATTGCCTGGTTCAATTCCTCTCTTAACAACATGTTTATCCAGTCAACATTTACAGGCATATATTGTCATTGAACCATCCTGTGCCAAAAAGCTTCTGCACATTTTCTGTCTTGAGCTCAAGCTATTCTTTTAGGTTCTTATGTTACAGTAGCAAATGAAAGCGTGTCTGACCGAATCCACAAATACAAATTTTTGGTGAATTTGGATTATCACTTGGTTTTACAGTTCTAACATTTCGTTTTAATGTCAAATGTATTTTTATTGCAGGGTTGGTTGCACACTTCAAATTATCATAGCTCTGTATGCATCCAAAATCATTTACATTTTTGTGGCTTTGCATGCTTTTGTCAAGTTTTGTTGTGCTTGTGAAGTTTGTTTATATATTATAATAATATACATTGTCTTAGTGTACACACTCTCTTTATTTAGAACGTATTCACATCCAAATTAGCTGAAGGGTTTAGGAATTACAGCTCTTTATTATGTAGCTCCCCCTTGGCTTTTTCAAGGGACCAAAAGTAATTGGACAGTTGAATCAAAAGCTGTTTTATGGACAGGAATGGTTCTTTCGGTTAAATAATTTCTTCATTAATTACACATGTTAAAGGTCTGGAGTTGATTCTATGTGTGGCGTTTGCCTTTGGCAGCTGTTGTGAACCCACATCATGAGGTTCAAGGAGATCTCCATGCAACTGAAACAGACCATAGTAAGATTTCAAACACAAATCCATCAGAAAGATTCCAGGAACAGCGGCCAAATCAACAATTTGGTAAATTCTGAGAAGAAAACAACACAACGGTGAGCTAAGCATCAAAAAAAAAATCCTGGATGTCCATATAAGATAACAGGGTGGGTGATTGCATTATCTTCTCCATGATAAAGAAAAGCCCCTTCACAGCATCCAGACAAGAGGTAAAGATGTCATTGAATAAACAATAAAGATAAGATAAGGACAACTACAGAGGGTTCACAACAAGGTGCAAACGCCTCAAGAATAGGATTGGTAGATTCGATTTCTAAAATAGCCGAATTAACTCTGAAAAAAGCTTTTTTGGAAAGATAAAACTAATACGTAGGTAAAACCTGCATAAGACTAACAGGAATCATGCAGAAGGCTTGGAATATCTCATTGTTCAGGCAATGTGATTCAACTTCCATGAATGGCTTCCTAAAGCACCGAGTCACTAGAGTTTTTTTGGTGATGTAACAGAAGACAGAAGCATCTGGATTAAATCTTCACTTGTCTGGACGATGTGAAGGGGTTTTTCTTCATCATGGAGAGGATAATGTCATCATCCACCACTTTTCTCTTCTACTGTCACGGGACAGGTAGAGAGAACCCAAGCGCAGGCAGCAATACGGGGTAAAAGAGTTTAATACTAAATAAAACTGCAAATTACAAATAATACACCCACAATGGGGGGAAAACTGAACGGAGGCACAATACAAAAACAGAAAGTAAAGACTTCAAACTACAAGGGAACATGAACACGAGCCAGGGAACATGAACACGAGCCAAGGTACAGGTACACGCAAGGAAACATTTACAACGAACGAGCAACAAGACAATAAACAAGAGGGTATATATATAGGGAGACTAACAAAGGAGATAACGATGGGCAGGTGTGGGTAATGAGACACAGGAGGAAAGCTATACTAGAAACGAGAGGGGCGGGGCCAAATGACGAGACAGGAGAGAACGCATATTATGTCCTGATTGACAATAATATGTTTCTCTCCACATAAAACACGTGGGTCCGTCATGATTCTGCCTCTAGACCAGAAAACCAAGACAAGAGAAGGCAGAATCATGACAGAATCCCCCCCTTAATGAACGACTCCTGGCGTTCACCAAGGGAGCAACTAACAAGACAAGACAGACTGGGTAACAGACATAAACCAACAGAACATAGCAAACATGACTAGGGGCATACAAGAAATAATAACAGAAGGGTTGGGGTGAGACAATAAAAATAACAAACAAGGGAGGGGGGGTGGAGGCAAAGAGTGCCTAGGGGGCAGTCCAAAAGGGCATGGATTGGGTGGAACAGTCTTAGGGGGAGTCATAGAGGCTCTAGGAGTCCCCTGCTGTGACACCGGCTGAAAGGCCTGCTGAAAGACCTGCTGGAAGGCCGGCTGGAAGGCCGGCTGGAAGGCCGGCTGGAAGGCCGAGTGGAAGGCCGAGTGGAAGGCCGAGTGGAAGGCCGGCTGAGACACCGACTGGAAGGCCGGTTGGAAGGCCGGCTGAGACACCGGCTGGAAGGCCGGTTGGAAGGCCGGCTGAGACACCGGCTGGAAGGCCGGCTGAGACACCGGCTGGAAGACCGGCTGGAAGGCCGGTTGGAAGGCCGGTTGGAAGGCCGGTTGGAAGGCCGGCTGAGACACCGGCTGGAAGGCCGGTTGGAAGGACGGCTGAGACACCGGCTGGAAGCCCACCGGGACCACCGGACTTGACGGGACCACCGGGACCACCGGACTTGACGGGACCACCGGGACCACCGGACTTGACGGGACCACCGGGACCACCGGACTTGACGGGACCCCCGGACTTGACGGGACCACCGGGACCACCGGACTTGACGGGACCACCGGGATTGACGGGACCACCGGGCTCGACGGGACCACCCTTCGAGCCGCCCTCCGAGCCGCCCTCCGTTGCCTCTTCTTCAGCCGAGCCCCCCGCCTGGAGGCCGGCTGCAGGAATGAAGAGAATGGGATGAGCGGCTCGGGATTGGAGGTCTCAACCGAGGACCCCCAGGATTCCCGTCTCCCTCGCTTGCCAGTGAGACTGGGCGGTTGTGGAGAGGCCGCAGAGGTTGGGGAGTGGTGCGTGGGGATGCCCACATTCCTGATCTGCAGAGGACCACTCTCTGGTATCGCAACCAGCGGAGATGAGTCAAAGGAGTTCGATGAGGTCGTGGACCACGAACGACCTGTGGCGGCATCCCACACAGCGTCGAAGTCCAACGGCCTCATCGCCCTCATCTCCGATCGAGAGAGTGGCTCTCTGAGACCGGTGTTAAACAGCACCGCCAGCTCCTCCTCCCCGAAGACGCCCTGTCCTGCGATGTCCAGGAACCTCTCCACATAATCATCCACAGTCTCACTTCCCTGGCGAAGGCTGCAGAGGCGGCGGGCCAAGCTAGACCGGCCAGTGGGATCTTTCTGATGGATTTGTTGTGTTTTTGAAAACTAACTATGGTATGTTTCACTTGCATGGAGGTCTCCCTGAAAAGCATAATCACATGCAGCAACAGCTTCCGAATGCACCCACCGCACGTAGGATCAACTCCAGAACTTTAACATGCTTCATTTATGATGAAATTCTGGTAACATTTCACAATAAGGTGCTATTAGTTAACATGAGTAAATGCATTAGCTAACAATAAAGCATTTATTATTCCTTGTTAATGTTAGTTCATGTTAATACAGTTACTCATGTTAGATCATGGTAACTTAACTAATGTTAACAGTGACAACTTTTGTTTTTAATAATGTATTAGTAACTGCTGAAAGTAACATGAACTAACATTAATAAATGCTGTATTAATATTGTTCATTGTTAGTTCATATTAGCTAATGCATTAACCAATTGTTAATAAATATCACCTTATTGTAAAGTGTTAACAAAATTCTTTAATTATAACAGCTGTCCAATTACTTTTGGTCCCTTGAAATAGGGGGAGCTACATATTCAATCTAATCTGGATGTGAATACACTCTTAATAAAGCTTAGTGAATGCACTTTAAGACAATATTTATATAAATGTAACTCGAATACATTTAGGTACACAGCTATAATAAAATAAAAATTGTCTCTGTCCAAATATTTATGGACCTAAATGTACGGAATGTAAAATATTACAAAAAATATACAAAAGAATACTAAATATATATATATCATATAATATATGATATATATATATATATATATCAATTATATTATATATATTTAGTATTCTTTTGTGAAAAAAACGGGTCGATGTTTTTATCTGTGACGATCGAGAAAGCGACGGGATGACGTCAGAGCCGTCGGATTTTCTGTGCGCGTCGAGCGTCAGGCGGTTCAAAGAGGAGCAAAAATGGCGGACAACAAAGGCCATGATTGTACACAGAGCTCCGCTAACATGGAGGTAGGGGCTTCGGGAGGAGAAGATAACGGTGACGGCGGCACGAAGGACCAGGACGCAGTCATTTTAATCGAAGCGGACACGAAGGACGGAGAAGACGTGGTGAAATCCCCAGAAACGGCTTCCCAAGCGCCGACGACATCCAGCGACGGCGGCGGAGCTTCGGACGGGACCCAGAATGTTGAGAGCAGCGAGCCGCCGCCGCGGTCGTCCTCCTCGGACAACCCCAGCGCGTCACCCGCTCTCAACACCGAGATGTCGCCTCCTCCTCCACCGGCATCGTCATCATCATCCTCCACTTCATCAACCCCTGCCGCCCCGTTAAACCTCCTGGATACGTGCGTTGTATGTAAACACAGTCTCCAGAACCGCGACTGTGATCCCAAGCTGCTTCCATGTCTGCACTCCTTCTGCTTAAAATGCATCCCGCAGCCGGAGCGCAAGATCACGGTGCCGGTTCAGGGGCCTCACGGGCAGGACACTCACATTGGTAAGTGTAAATAAGGAACTGAAACGCTTCTCTTTAGTAAACGTTAGCCAATGATTCGGTTATGGTCAAGACTAGTGCACGTGCGACCCAAGTTAGCAACGTTAAGTCACGGGTTCGAGCCTCTGGCAACTCATACAGATTAAATGCTGTGTGGCGTGAATGCACTGTCAGTTTTATTTTTTGCATAAAAGCGATGTGAACGTGCAGTTACAAAAATGTGAGGTTGCTCGGTTGTTATTCTCCATGCAGTGATGCTTATCTACTGTTCCAGCTGTATGACGCCTGGAAGCATCTGATGTCGAGCAAACACCATCAGCCGGTTCTCTCTGTATGTAGAAGACCCGGACCAGTTTATGTGACAGGTGTCACTCAAATTGATTTTTAAGGGCTCTTGCTTATTACAAACACACCAGTCCTACCAGATGCTTTCTAGGAAGGGCACACACAGTGATCCTGTTTATGCAGGTGAACACGGGCATCTTTTCATCAGACAGGTGGTCCTGCTGTTTTGGCACCATCTAAGTGCCATAGAAGTGGGCAGTAATCGAATCGCCCAAGTCTTGGGGTCTTGGTCTGTGACGTCTGCGTTTTTCTGGATGTACACCAGGCATTGGCCGGTGTGAGATTCTGGCCGTATAATAACCTTTATCAAAAGTAATACGGTATTGCTGTTACAACACTTAAATGTGTTTATTCCAAACGTCTGGGTGTAGAAAAAAAAACTTTTCAAGTGGACATGTCATTTTAAACCAACATATAGTGTGTCTATAAAAATAAAGCATTTAAATTACAAAATTCTTATATATTAGACATATATATTAGACATAAATATCAAACATTGAATTTCATGATTTATTTTCCTGTAAACACCTTAGAAACGGTATCACAGAACATTTTAGCGGTTCTGAAACCTTCACTCTTTTAAACCGGTATTCGGCCCATGCCTAATGTACACAATGGCTTTGACAAAGCTTTCTGTGTTGTGCTTATCCCAAAATACTGTTGGGTAAGATTAGAGACTTTCTGCAGGACCCCGTAGCAGTGGTTTTGTATTTGTGATGCACGGCGGGATCCAAACACGGGCCTGCTGGAGTGTTGTCACACAACATGGTCACAGTCTGTTTTGTGTCATTGTTGGTGGAATGGAAGTGAAATGAGATGTTTCAACTTTGGTGGAATGAACTGGTTTGTCAGCTATAGCATTACATTGCGATTTCTAAAAAGTAAGCATTATATTTATACAACAAGAATAATTCAGTGTTTGAAGGCTTCATTTGGTTTTTACTCTGTGAGCTCAGGTACGCTAATACTTTTTGTTGAACTCAAAAGAAGAAATTTCGAAGAATGTCAACTGTTCTGGGGTACTTTTGACTTCTATTTGTATTTTTTTCTTACTATGGGAGTCAATGGGGGGCAACATCTGTCTGTCTTTTTATACAGATTTGGAACAACTCGAAGGTGATTAAATGATGACGGAATTTTCATTTTTGGGTGAAGTATCCCTTTAAAAGCACGCAAGCACTTAATAATAAAGTTTCTTTACTGTTTCAAAATCTCTTTTTTTGACCTAATGTCATCAAATCAATATTTGACCTGCAGAATATTTGCTATCTGTCAAAGTGAAAAGTTCATCACACAGACCTGGTGAATTATGCTGCATCCACGTGCTCTTGGAAATTCGATAATTCCCACTTCAACCCGAAAGTAACATGTGGATTTAGTAACAGGCGTTCCATAAATTATTCAAAGCACGCGTGAAGTCGGCATTCGTCCCAGCCTCAGTGTTGAGATCCTGTGAGTTCTTGCTTTATAAGGATTAGCCGAAATCTCTTTGTTGTTGTTAATATTAATATGCAAAGAAGTTAGTCATTAAATTATGTTTTTCTGTTCCTTATATTGCTTAAGCATTGATAAATGGCCGAACATTTTCAGTGTCATGTATTTTCCTCTAACTCATGCTAGCAGCGTAGGCATCCCAAGAGCACAAGCCACGCATCTTCTTGTAAAACATATACATTGCCTGAAAGCCTTGATGCTTTAGATAAACACATCCGCTGAATGCAGAAATGTGTACTTTTTACAAGCAAATTCTTTTCTCACATTATATTGAGAGCATAAAAGGTTTTGCTTATGAATTTATAATTCTTTTGTACACGCTGTAGGATATTGAAGAAAAAGTTATATGAATATATGGAATATCAAAAAATGCCTTAAAGGTGCCGTGTGTATTTTTTTTGGAGGATCTATTGACCGAAATTGAATATAATATACATAACTACGACTTCAGTGGTGTATAAAGACCTTGCATAATGAAGCGTTATGTTTTAATGACCTCTGAAGGAGCTATTTCTATTTACATACACCACGCGTCCCCTTGCATAGAGTTCGTCATGTTGTTTCTACAGAAGCCATAGATGGACAAACTGCGCTACAGAGCGCATTTCGTAAATACGTTATCTCTTTCGGAAAAGAAGCAATAAGTGGCCCACGAAAGACGAAAGGTTATTACTACATCTGTAAGTAAATTGCCGTGTTTTACCGTTGCAGTGCCCTGCACAAAATTACACAATATGATGAAATTAAGTGGTAAACAGCGTCGAAAAAGGACAGCAAGTAAACAATAAAAGATGTGGGAACTTAAAAGGATAGAATTTTTTTTAAAATTACTGTCAAATGTTTTTTTTTTCACATGCAAGATTGAATCGCAAAACACTTGTTTGGTTAACTTGTTAAATGTCTGGTGTTTTTAAGGACCTGTTACAAATCATTGAAATGAATGTTTGACGCGTAAGACAGTGGTTCATATCAGTCATCTAAAATAATAACAGTCATTTCGACTGCTTTACAGGACTGCGTGTGACGTGTTATCGAGCGCACGTGTCACAGACGATGCATCACTGCTTCCAGTTAATATCAGTCGAGAGTAATCAGCTGTGACATGCAGTGGGTTTAGTGCAGTGTGATTCTCCAGCTGCGCCTGGCAGCCAATCGTCGTCGAGGTTTGCACCTGGGGCTTAGAGGAAAACCAGCTGGAAGCAGTATGATTCGATTCAAACTTGCGTAAACCGGGCTGAACTGGTTGGAGCTGGACTGTGTTATGCGGGGGCGGGGTTGACGGGCTGTTTGGAATTTGAAGTGGGGAGGGGTGACACATGGGGGAGGGGCCTATCCATTCACAGTATTTGATAAAAGTCCGAATTATTTGTGATGCACTCAATAACAGACTGTTATTGCAGTTGTTTGCAATAATGTTATGCTAAACCTTGTGAATTATTAATTGACCAAAATATGGAAGTGGCCAGTTTTCAAGCTCTTGTCGTTTGTAGTTTTTATTCTCTGGTTGTTTATTTTCATTCATTAGATCATACTGTGGTCACACTGGACTTTCAGAAGGTGCAGAGCCTTGCATGTGAGCAGAAAAGCTGTTCATAAAAAAACGGTTGGATGTTGGCATTTTATAGCTGTATGGTGCAAAATTGGATTATTATAATGTTTCCTCCAACTGAAAAGGTCACACAATGGTGTGTTCACATGGCGTCACGTGACTTGAATTTGCAGGCCAGAGTTCACCAAACGTGACTTTTGGCGCACTGTGAAATGAAGCATTTTTAACAGGAGCTTGTGTTTCCGGTCTGCGTCTAGATCGAAAAAGCATGTGTGACCACGTCTGGAGTTTAAATTATTTAGTGTTTATTACTCCTGGCAAAATCCCAACCTTATTAATTCAACATTTGCCGTAAAAACTGAGATTTTAACTGCATTACAAATGTATCGAATCATGTGTTTGCATTTTCCAGTGAACGTCATGCGATGCACAGTGTGCCATCAGGAGTACAAACAGACCGACATGGTTGATAATTACTTTGTCAAGGATACTTCAGAAGCCACAAACGCTTCAACGGAGAACTCAACACAGGTCTGCTTCAGCTTCATCTACAAATCATAAGTGATGGGTTTGATGCCCAGTGAACGCACAAACTGAATAAATGTATAGA
This sequence comes from Barbatula barbatula, assembly GCF_947034865.1. NCBI lineage: Eukaryota > Metazoa > Chordata > Actinopteri > Cypriniformes > Nemacheilidae > Barbatula > Barbatula barbatula. Next base: position 20,988,818 of record NC_136774.1, read on the forward strand.
GTAATTTCACCATAAGTCACTTTGGATAAAACAGTCTGACAAATGCATAAATGTAAATTTGACATGGGGTGTGATGAGTCATTCTTTTCTCGAGGGATCAATTAAAATTCCTGCTGTTTCAACTCGATTGATCTTGAAAATCAAGTTTAGAAAAGTGTCTTAGAAATGCACGAAAAAAGTTACTGAATACAATTAAATGGAAATCGTTATGAAAAATGCTTTTAAGTCAAATCCAGGGAAACTAATCAATTCTAAGCTCCACGCTCCTAAATTTATACATTGCTTTTATCAGCTGGATTGCATTCACTGTGTTCTTTTGATGTTGGGCCAATAAATCAATTCTGGAAACACAGTTTTAAAGAGACATCGTCCTAAATTTTCTCTGTGACAGGTCTGCACCAGTTGCGAGGATAACGCCAGCGCTGTCGGATTCTGCGTTGAATGCGGCGAGTGGCTTTGTAAGACCTGCATCGAGGCGCATCAACGGGTCAAGTTCACCAAGGACCATAAAATACGCAAAAAAGAGGAAGTGTCTTCTGGTACGTGCTCTAAAAGCCGTTTGGTTTACAACTAATTCCTTTTCATTTGAGTTGCTCACATTTGCAAGGCCGTTACGATACGGTCAATTTAGTTATAGTAAAAGATAAACTCTGGTCTGGCAAGCCTGCTGTAGTTTGGGTGTTTCTGTGACGGTATGGAGTATCTGTTATACGCATTTTGGCAGGCTGCTGAATCGTAGTGCGGTTGCTATGGCAACAGGCAGAGTTCGCTCTTTCGGCTGTTTTCATTAAAGCTAACGCACTCATTGCATTTGAGTTTGGCAGAGGGTGCTTGAAAACATATGGCAGTCATATGGTGAGAGAATCAAAAGGGGGAGGTACGAGAAGGAAGAGATGAATTTCACATGGTGGTTGTGTGTTTTGTGTAGAGTCGGTCGGGACGTCAGGTCAAAGGCCCGTCTTTTGTCCGGTGCATAAACAAGAGGCTCTTAAACTCTTTTGCGAGACGTGTGACACTTTGACCTGCAGAGACTGTCAGCTGTTGGAGCATAAAGAGCACAGGTGAGCCAAACCTCATTTCGTCATGTCTGTAAGAGCTGTCGTGTTTAGTTCGAACAGTTTTGTGATGGTTTTTTTTTCATTCTCAATTTTGATGTGCAGGTACCAGTTTCTAGAGGAAGCCTTCGAGAACCAAAAAGGCATCATTGAAACGTTCATGTCCAAGTTGCTGGAAAAGAGAAACTTTGTGGAATTCTCTTTGTCGGAGGTGCAGAGCAGGTATGGTTACCATCTGTACCATCAGCTTTCTTAATGCTAAAAAGGGCCTTATAGCAAAATACTTTTTTTAAAATCTACTTAATCTTTACAGCTACAGTTTAATCTGTAACTTTGGAGTCTTTATCGCCCTCTCTGTTGAAAGCATAAAATTGCATGTTTACGTTTATCCCATAGAATCAAAGAAGTCGCCGAGACGCACAAGAAGGTTGAACATGAAATAAAGATAGCAGTATTTACTCTCATCAATGAAATCAACAAGAAGGGCAAGTCTCTGCTGCAGCAGTTGGAGGTACGTATGCATACAATAAAAAAAACCATCAAACTTCATTGACGTTTCTCAACTGAGATATACTATTCAAACTAGCAAAAGAACTAGAATGGCACAAAGTTTTCAAATTGAAATTAAATAACAGTAACATCTTTGCATTACTGAATTAAATTAACTTAAAAATATATATATGCTCAACAGTACATGTAAATTAAACAAATATAACATAAATACGTATGTAAATTTTTTTAGGAAAATAATCCCAACAAACGGACATTTAAGCAGATTGTAGCATACACTTGTATGAACTCTTTTGAAAAAGAAACTGGATATAAATGTGTGGTTCACTCTGTAAAACCTAAGCCTGTATAATCTTTGTTGTTACCGCTTTCTAGAACATTATATTTAGTACTTTATTTACAACTTTAGTTTAGCTAATTCTGCACAGTACCTCTCCGCTCAGTGTCTGATATCCTGAAACCAAAATATTGCCAAATAACAGAGGTAGCATTTTTTCTGTTCAGTGTCGGTCTGCTCTGCATCCATTTCTCCCGTCTCCACACCTGCGCCCCGCAAGTCACGTGACCAAGCACACGCGCCACCGCCACACAAGACGACTCTGTTTGTTTGCTCGCATAGAAAATGGGGCATATATTTTTTAGAATGGATGTCTTGTTACGTCCACGAATGCACTTGTTTCTTTAATATAATCGCAACATTTTGCCGTCATGTAATCGCATAGCCTGACATCGTGATTTCAATATGATAATCATGCAGCACTAGAAGTGACCACATTCCACTGATGCATTCTGATGTATCTTATCACCTGTCGTGTTGACTGCGACTCTATCTCGTTTGCCCTTGATATTTATACCAGGTGTAAACCTTGCTGACGATGGAGATGTTTAAACCTGGTGTAGACAGGGTCATGTTAGCCCACACGTCGTGTGACCTTTATCACGCACATCATAGATCTTGTAAATGGCTGTGGGGGGAAGTGTTACTGATTGTGTGAATTGAAGCAGAACCGTCGCGTAAAGATTAAAGGCATTCATTTACAGACAGTGATGTCAAGATTTTGACTGTGAGGTTTGAGTAGTCAAACTTAAAAATGAAAAAAGCCGTCTCTGAACCAGAAAAGCAACAGACAACACGCCAGTTACGACCCCAATTTAGCCTCGGTTCACACTTTTGAGCTTCAGTCCCATTGATGAATCAACCCCTGTCTGTGATGTCACATTCTGCGGTAAAGCTTGAAGTAAACTTTGGGTTACCCGCCTTATATATGCATATATAAACATACTCTGTGATCGTGAGCAACGCAAGATGTCTTTTCTTCATGTGACACTTTACTGATTTTGTTTTGGTTGGATTTTGACTCTGATAACGTGTGTCATCATTATGAAAAACCTAATTTGCTTATGTTCTTCATTCTCCGTATGAAGAGTGTGACCAAAGAGAGAAGCATTAAGCTGCTCAGCCAGCAGCGGGACATCGGTTTTCTGGCCCAGCAGATCATCCACGTGCTCAACTTCACCAACTGGGCCATCAGCAACGGAAGCAGCACAGCCCTGCTCTACAGCAAGAGACTGGTCAGCCTCAACACAAAACCTATCTTGTTAATATTTTGTAGCTGTCGCGCCAAACAAAGGGGTCCTGGAAAGCAAAAATCCACTTTAATTCTTCTTAGAGGAATTACAAAATTAACCGCCCATGACCTCTGAGGTTTAAGCAATGGTATGTGCTTCTGTACAAGCCAGAAGTCAGTGTGATTCCTTACCCATAATTCTGATAGGACATTTCTTATTCACTCAAAATGACAAAAATGCCGTTACCATGGAAACAGAAACTGCTGCAGATGAACCCGTGCAGTCCCATGAGGCACTGATTCCACTTTCAAAATGCTTGTATATTTGTATTTCCTCGGATGCCCAGATGAGCTGTTTTTCAGGAAATGGAAAAAGAAAACAATGCACTTTGTAAATGTCTAAATACTTGGTCTTTTTAATGGTTAAATATGTGCAAAACCCATAAAAGGTGACTAATAATAATGATTTTTGGCAAAAATGTAAATCACGTAATATGGAGATACAAGGTTTCAGAAAGACAGCAGCGATTTACCTACTTAAACAAAACATTTAAAACAAAATTCACTGACTTATTTGTTCATTTGTGATTGTCATTTTTATTTAATTCTGCATTTACAATGCTTTTATAAAAATAGAAAATAATTTAAAGGATCTTTAGGTCTTGTTGCTTAGTGTTGTGATACATTTTTTGAGCTGGTTGTGTTGTTTCAAGGCTTTTTTTAATTTAAAAATGGACATCCTATAACTGTTCTGTTTCAGACATCAGTTGCTTTAAAACATCACCTACGGTCTTAAATATTTGTGCACTTTTTTTGTTTGTGTCCTTACATTTGTTTGTTTTTTGTTACTGCTGTAGATAACGTACCAGCTGCGTTTCGTTATGAAGGCCCGTATGGATGCAGTACCTCAGACCAATGGAGCAGTCCGCTTCTTCTGCGACCCCACCTTCTGGGCCAAGAATGTGGTTAACCTCGGTATTGACTCAACTATCAGCTGAAACTGTTTTTCAGTACACTTAGAAGGACGTTTACACCAAGGCCAGATTTTTGTTTTGGAAAAACATCAAGAAGCCATGATCATGTTTCAGTAGTTTTACCTTTTTCCTTCCTCTCAGTTTCATCTTGGTGTAAACAGGCCTTCACTCGTTTTATCTGAGTCACGCTAAAACGTCCTTGTCTGTTTCTCTTAGGCAATCTGGTTATTGAAAAAGTGCCGCATAGCGCTCCTCCACCCAACATGATGGTCGGTCAACAGATCTCGCCCAGTCACAACCATCCCGGAAAGCACTCGGGTCAGATCAACCTCGCACAGCTGCGGCTGCAACACATGCAACAAGCTGCAATGGCTCAGAAACAACATCATCAACAGCAACATCATCAACAGCAGCAGCAGCAGCAGCAGCAGCAGCAACAACAGCAGCAACAACATCAGCAACAGCAACAACATCAGCAACAGCAACAACATCAGCAACAGATACAGCAGCAGATGCGCATTGCCTCGCAGATGTCCCAGCATCCCAGACAGGGAGGACCAACGCAGATGATACAGCAGCCGGTAGGTTAAACATCAATACGGCCCTACTAAATGTTTTATTTCGGACAGGTTTCAATTTTAAAGTGCATCTGGACTTGTCTGTTGGTCAGCCCGTTGACATCTTATCGTGTGGCAGATGGAACATTTCATTGAGATGTGTGTTTAAGAAGCAGGCTGAAGTTGTGATTCTAATCCTTCCTCCCTCTCTCACTCCCTCTCTATCTCTCTCTCTCTCTCTCTCTCTCTCTTTCAGCCCCCGAGGCTCATCAGTATGCAGGCCCTTCAGAGAGCCGGAGGTAATGGTACCGCCCACATGTATCCACCTCATCACATACGCTTTGTGTCTGGACAGAACCGCATGCCTTTAGGGCAGCCCAGACTCAACGGCCAGCCGTATCCCATGATGCAACTTCAGAGACAGGTCAGTACAAAAAAGCCTGCTGGACACATGACAACATGCACCAAATTGTTTCTCTCATTCATCGGTGCTGAAGAGGTATGATAAGCAGTGATAGAAATGGTCTTGGATTTTGCTGTTAGATTTGGTCAAGTTTAAAATGATAAAAATAGACGATACTAGAATGGAAAATATCTAAGGTGACATATTTAGCCCCCATATTGAAAATATTGTTTTGAAGGATCGCATGGAATCTCAACCGCAAGTCAGAGAAAACCAGAGCAAGCAGAGAAAATATGTCACATTAAAAAAAAATTTTTTTAAGTTTGACCCTCCTTTACCCTTCACCCTGACATGTGTTTTGTCCTTGTCCATCGATACGATTATGCGGTAGTGTTTGTTTTGTTTTTGATTTATTTTCTTGGAAATAAGATAAAGGCACACTATACTTTAGTCGTTTCTACATCTAAACAAACAAGATTAACCAGGAATGAAACGACTTTTCCTGTTCTTTAACTTTTGTTTCCTCATAGCATTCAAACCCAGGGCATGCAGGGCCATTCCCTGTGCAATCACTGCACAATGTTAGCGCTGCCAACCCCACCAGTCCTACCAGTGCTAGTATGGCCAATGCCCACGTTCACAGAGGACCCACCAGCCCTGTCATAGCCCCCATCGAGCTCATACCATCGGTCACCAACCCTGAAAACCTGCCCTGCCTCCCCGACATTCCTCCCATCCAGGTAACCTAACTCCTGCTTGGATGCTGTGGTGAACCTTACTGGATAAAGATGTGGGCTAGAAACCCAACGGTTACGAGATCAAATTCCCCAGAGGATATAATCACTAGGGCTTAATGTAATTGGATGTAAATGTAATAAAGTACCTAGATATAATTAAGTTTGGTTGTAAATATAATAAAGCACCCAGCTGTAATTCAGTTTGGTCCTAAATGTAATAAATGCTCTAAAAATAATAACTGTTGGGTCTAAATTTAATCAAGGTCCTAAATGTAATCATGTTTAAGACAGCTAAGGTAACTAAACAAAATGGATTTCAGCTCTTGAATCTGACTTTTTTATTTTTTAATAACAGATATAATATGAAAGCAACATAACAAAGTCATATTTTATATTAATTGCAGTAATATGAAATCCAAGCAAAAGTAGTGAAGTTGTCTACAAATGACCTCATTCCTTTTTTTCTAGCTTGAAGATGCCGGTTCGAGTATGCTGGACAACCTCCTCAGTCGATATATATCTGCTAGTTCATATCCTTCTGCTGGTCCCATCAGCACTTTAAATCCATCACCCGCACCTTCGACACATTCTCCAGGATCATCAGGTATTTCAGCCTCTTCAGCCTTTATTCTTGAAGAATAGGGATTATTACAGGAATGAGTTTTAATTCGTAATAGTTTTAATAGTCTCTATGTTTTGCTCTGTTTCTTTAGGTCTATCTAATTCTCACACGCCAGCTCGTCCATCCAGCACATCAAGCACGGGCAGTCGGGGCAGGTCAGAATTAAATGCTTTTTTACTTCCCAGGGTTACAGTATATGGGCTTTTAAAGAGTAACGTCATTTTTATATCTTATTGATTGTCTTATGAAACATTTGGGTACGTCTATTCAAGGGGAGTTAAACAGGATGTATTCCGCTCGAAGAAAACCTTAACCACAATGTGTGTGAAATGTTTTGACTGGAATAATATTTGCCAATGTATTTTGATGCTGTATCATCGATTATTGTTGAGACATTGCATGAAAGATTGTTATGGTGTGTGTTGTAGTTGTGGGTCAGCTGGCAGACCTGTTACGGGGAACACGGCCGTGGAGCAAGTAAAGGTCAAACAGGAACCCGGAGCGGAGGAAGAGTGTAGCTTTTCTGGAACAAACGTCAAAACAGAACAAAGCAAAGATGGGGGACGGAGTGCTTGCATGGTATTTTACTGCTTTGTTTCATTCAATTTTTTTCTTTCCATAGGGTTTACACGGTCATGGAGAAAATATTGTGTATTACTTGCTCTTGTGTTGGCTCATTTAGATGAATTGCTTGTTGTTTTCCTCAACTGTAAGTCGTTTTGAATAAAAGCGTCTGTCTAATGAATAAATGTAAAATAAAAACAAGATTTTTTTATGATATTTAAGGCTGAACGTCATAAAACTACACAAACTAAAACTGAAAATTTTCAAAGCAAATGTAGATATTTAAAGTAGTTATGCACAGCTTATATATAATATTTAATTTGCAAGATCTCTTAGACCAGAGGGGGAGCTAGGACCAACAAAGGGGGGTCCCCGCTGACTTCCAGGGGTGACTTCAGAATGACTAATAATTTAAAAGTAGTAAAATGAGCATTGAAATATAAAAAAATGAATGTTAATTTTAAGATCGAAAATAGACATTATGAGTTTTTGTGAGTGTGAGGGGGCCCTTTGAATACAATGGGGGGCCTTGGAGTCATAAAGCTTGAGAACCTTTGTCTTCGACTGATGAATAATTAGAAAAAACAAGAAAAGAATCACGGGGTGGGAACCCCATTTCATATTTTCCTTATAAAAAACTTTTAAATTGTTGCATTTGCAGCAGCATTTCACACGATATATTGCCGAAATAATGTTGATCGCATGTGAATCTCCACTGTCTATGAGGTTTCGAACATCTGTTGTATATTTTAATCTTTCTCAATGTCTTCTGTTTATTCTTCTTCCTCAAACCAGATGAGCAGTCCAGAAGGTGGCGTGACTTCACCGCTCCCCATTCTTGCATCCGTATCCACGGGTTCAGTCCAGGACGTGTTAAGGACACTGGGTGAGAACGTCAAATCGGAACCACAGATCGAACGGCTCTCATCGTGCACGAACCCCAGCTCCCAGACGCCTCTGACCAATGGGAGAACACAGTCGAACGGAGGTCAGGTGAGGCCTTCGGCTTCCCAGCGTGCCTTGGCTAACGCTAACAGCCAGACGGGCGTCAGTAAGGAAGACGACCCGAATGAGGACTGGTGTGCGGTGTGTCAGAACGGAGGAGAGCTGCTGTGCTGTGATCGCTGTCCGAAAGTCTTCCATATCAACTGCCACATTCCGACTCTCAAATCTTCTCCCAGGTACGTAACTGTGATGTCATTCAAAACCTGTATAGGACTCTTTCTTCTGGGGAACAGAAAGGAAGATTTATTGAGAAATTGGTTTTGTGGCCATACATTGAATGTCAATGGGGTTCAATGTTGTTTGGTTACCAATGTTCTTTAAAATATCTTATTTTGTGTTGTGCAGAGGAAAGTCCTACAGGTTTGATTTGACATGAGTACGAGTCAATTATAAAAGAATGCATGTTTTTGGATGAATTTTCCCTTTAACCATTGTCTTTAATGCAAAACACAACCCATTGCAAAACATCTTAAATACTCTGTTTTTTCTGTGCTGTAGTGGAGACTGGATGTGCACGTTCTGTAGAAATCTTACAAACCCAGAGATCGAGTACAACTGTGACGACTGCCCACCCAGTAAGAAAGACAAGAGTGAAACGGCAATGAGCTCAGAAGATCAACGGGTGAGTCAGACTGAGAAACACCACAGTTGCTGAGCTTCACACCAAGATATTTAGTAAGATCACTTGAACAGGAAATTTGTTGTGACACTATGCACATTGCACAATAAAAGAAGACCACATTTTTGTAGGCCAACCAGAAGTTAGTGCCGCACTGGTTCCCTTGACCAAAAGCTTCTGCATTTTTCCCATTTGACTTGGAAGATCGTACAAAATAAACTCTGTGAATTACAAAACTATTTGATACAAACACATTTTGTCTATCAAGATAATCTTTACAAATCAACATAAAATTACTTTTGAAGCCTAAATACAATCGCCAGAGGTAAAAAGCTATGCGAGGCTGTAAACAGACTTCACCACTGTCGCTTGATATCAACCAAAATTTATTAAAAACTTGTTTGCTGTTAAGTAGTTACTCCGTGAATTAATCCCCATCCACTTTTTTTGAGATTTGTGTCCATGCTGGTTTATTTATGAGATTTATATGCGCTGTAGTATGATGTCACATTTAGCAACTTGTTAGCAACCGTGTTTTGAAGACACAATAAAGCTTTGAAAATCCCGAGTGGGTTATATCCGGTGTGTTTCATGTCATAGATTGAAAAGTGGACATATTTAAAGGTTTTGTCAACCACAGACCCTATTTTAGGCAATTTGCCAAAAAACCCATTCACAAAACCCACAGACTAGCGTGATGGAACCGGTAGAGCTAAACTGCTAATTCCCCTCCGTGGTTTCCACACATGTCATGTCTGCAATACTCCGTATTAAAACTATAGTACTGGAAACAAAGCAATAAATATTTAATTTACAATAGCTGTTCCATGACATTTGAGTAACTAGAGGCAGTGCTATTTTGTTTATATATTTTCAGTGTGTGCAGCTTTTTAATAGATGCCAACAATATAAAGAGGCCAAATGTCAGTTCTCGAGGGCTTGCGTTACGACTGCATTTACAATAAGGCGCATTTATATGAAGGTGTACCTCTGTATTTTAGCACGTCTACAGCACTTTTGCTCAGTAATCCTCCAGGGACGATTTATTTATTCAGTTGCTTAAATACATTTTCTTCATACGTATTGTGCTATACTATGCTTCAATGTATAACCACACGAAGTAGGATCGCGTGATTTCCGATCACATTTATTCACGCGATCGGCTACATTCCCTTTTTTCCAACACGATTCTTTAGTTTTTGTTATGAGATGTGAAGATTTTATGTTTCTTCTCTCTTCTGCATCTGTTTTGTAGCGGTGTGAGCGCCTGCTGTTGTTTGTGTTCTGTCATGAGCTCAGCGTGGAGTTTCAGGAGCCTGTTCCTTCAACGGTGAGTCTCCGGTGTGCCCACAGTTTCCTCATTTCTCAGGAATGTAGTCATTTACGATGAAGCAATCCTAAAAGCCAAGGCTGCTTCTCTGGTGTTTAATCGGATCATCTCTCGTCTGTCATTTGTAATTGCTGAATGTTAATGGTATCGCATCAAATAAATATTTAAACTGCAACATGGCTCACATGTTCTACTGCCGAGAATGTATTCATACATTTTTAAATACATATTGAGCCCGGGGGTTACTTCTCATGACTGCAGTGTGATTGCTACGTAATTACATCATTGAGCGAATGCAACAATGCATCGGGCTAATGCGCAGTAACAGAATAATGAACGCTAATCTCATTGAGATTTGTTTTACATACGCCCCTAATTGGCTCTCGTGCACTTTTTGTTTTTTCTTTGTTTTCTATATTTTTTCGGGTTGTACTCGATTGTTCCGTTCCAAAAATATTCCAAGGCAGCATGCTTTAAGACCTTAATGCCTTTAGTAGGGCAATTCACGTTTAGATATAACAAATTCAACTTCTCGTAAACAACATTTAATGCTGAAGCCTCGTTTTTCCTCTAGGTACCCAATTACTATAAAATAATAAAGCAGCCAATGGACTTAAACCTGGTGAAGCTGAAACTGCAGCAGAAGCATCCTCTGCATTACAAGAGCCCCAAAGAGTTTGTGTCTGACGTGCGTCTGGTTTTTAGCAATTGTGCCACATACAATGAGGTGAGTCTGGGGCATGTCTTTCACCTGGGTTGGGGTGTGTTGTTCTTTGCATGAGAAGGGTTTTCAAGAATATATACACCAAAGCAACACAGCAAGAATGTGAAACAAATTGCACGTGTTTACACTTTTTCACCATGATAAATCAATACTAACTACTGCAGCGAATTGGTTTCAGTGAGGCTGAAAGCATTGATCAGTGGTTTGTTTTAGATGTTAAATTTGTGTTTATGGACTAACACACTGTGAGGATTTGAACGGAATGAAATCGATCTGTATTTAAACATTGCACGCTCTATGACGGATTCTGTAAATGTTTACTTCTTCTCAAAGGAATAATGCATGATGTGAATTGTCAGTTTTGCAGTCGTTCACAAAATGCCTACATTTATTTTAAAGGGGTCATATGACACGGCTTAAACGAATATTATCGTTTGTTTTAGATCTAATGTAATGTGTAAACACGATTTAAGGTTCAAAAACGCTGTATATTCCACATACCGTGCATGTTTGCATCTCCTCTTTGCCCTGCCTCTCTGAAACGTGCGCGTTTTTTTACAAAGCTCATCGCGCTGAACACCAAGGTGTGCTGTGATTGGCCAGTTAACCAGTGCGTAGTGATTGGTCGAATGCTTTAGCACCTCATATTTGGAACAACAGGTTCCAAAGCAATTTTACTGTTAGGTATACCCTCCTTACTTGCGTATACATTTGGGCGGTCATGGTTGAATTACAAACTAATGTAGATTTGTGGGGATGTGGTTACACGAGGCGTTTCAGGCAGGTCTGGGTGAGCATTTGATAGAATGCATCTTTTGTGCCGACACTTACTAATACATGCATGGGAAGCTTACAACACACCAAAGACACAGAAAAACACGTTTTCGCGGCATTTGACCCCTTTAAGTTATGCACATTATGTTAACATCATGTTATCAGGAAATGTATAGAAATTGTTTTGTTCTTTTATTAACGCATTAGGTTGTGCAACAGGGCCCTTTTTTGTTTCCCATTTTGTTCAACCTTCCCTCATATCTGCTTTAAACCACATCAGATGCTTATCTTCTTTTGAGTCACCATAGTGGCCACAATATGCTAACGTAGACACTTTAGAAATCATAATCTGATTGAAGTTTTGATCATTGTTATAGACAAATGAAGATCATTTGGCCTTATTGGCAAAGCAGGACCTTTTAGTCGTTTTCTTTTTCCCTATGATAGACAGTCTGTTTTCTTATGCCCTTTAACTAAATGGCATGTATTGTAACACGACATTGTGCTCCTTGGACATTTTTATATATAGGTGAGGTTATCACCTCACTTCGTTGATGGTATAAAATCTTTCTTCCCCCTTTTCTTTCGTATTTTTTTTGTGCTTTCATTGGTCTTTTTAGATGTCTCGAATAATCCAGGTTTATGATGAGGACAAACAGAGTAATGTTCAGGTAAGATGTTTCGTACACCACACAGATGGGCTGCGCTGCCGCCCAAAGTGCCTAGATGGAGTTTTAACCCTTTCTGTGATATCTTCTCCCTTCACCTCTTCATCCCTCCCTGTTCACCTGGACCTGCATTCCTCTCATCTTTCCTCACGTTTCCACAATCTTTCCCCTTTCCTTTCACTTCTAGGCCGACTCAGAAGTGGCAGAAGCTGGAAAAGCCATCAGTATGTATTTGGAAGAAAAGCTGCTAGAGATTTTTCCCGACCAAACGTTCCCGGTAGTCACGGAGAAGGAGCCGCCAGCCAATGACGACGAGGAGGACGCAGAGGAGTCTGACAACGACTTCATACAGCCGAAACGCAAACGCTTAAAAGTAGATGCTGAGAATTTGATGCATATAAAGTAACATGAAGAAAATTTGGAAACTGAGAGATTTGGCTTCTGAGAAGAAATTTAGTCTTCCTTACGACCTGGTCTGTAAAAGATCAGATACTGCTGGATCTGACGGTTTTCAGATAATTTCTTTGTTCTCATCCATTGTATATACTGTAAGAACTTGGAAACATTTTGGGTGGTAAAGTTGTCATCGACAAGATTTTTCTCCTCCTGGGGGAAATCACTGGGTGTCAAAGAAGACACTTGTACAGATTTAAATAGGTCTTTGTTTTTGTCTGATTTAACATGCTTTTTCTTTTAAAAGATCTGTTGTTATATTTGTAAATCTATTGTGAATGATACTTTATAAATGAGACACTCATCCTCTCCTTTCTGTTGTATGATAAAGTTTGTCACATATGACCCACTTGCGGCCTTTGCATGTGTTTTTAAGTTTGTTTCCTACTAATTTAAGTCACTTCATAAGTTTGATGATTGTTTTAATTCAACATTCGCCACTGCATTGCAGTGTCAGATATTAATCACAGACCCTCTACTCTAACATATATTAAATGGTTATCTGTGCTACCTGCACAAACATGCTTTCAATAAGTGTTGTTTTTTTCTCAACCAAAGGCAATGTAAACAAACATAATTTGAGATGTCAAAGTTGAAGTTTTGATAAACATTGACTAATGTTTATTTAAAAATTAAGGTTTATGTGTTCAAAGAATGCATAAACACTAGTGCCAATGTTACGTTTAACTGGTTGAAGTATTGAGTGAAATATTTGTTCTTTATTCACGATTTAAATTAAGAATCACGTTTCATAATTGGAAAAAAGGTCAAATTAAACTAAATTCCACTGACTTTCTATTGCAAGAAACTGCGCCATGTCTGACTTTAGACAAAAAAACAGAACAATGTCTAAAATCTGGTGTCTTACAAGGTGTACAGTAAACAAGCTTAAACCCCTAGAACTACGTCTTTATAAGATACAGAACCGTAAAAGCCAGACTTGAAAAAGACAAAAGTGGATACAAGCAATAAGACCAGAAGGATGAGTAGATTTTGGGATAAGTGTCCAGTAAACATTTTCTCATGTTATATACCAAAACACCCTTGTTTAGTAAAAAAATGACAATGTGACACGTTGTGCTCCCCTTTTGGCTCGTTTTTGGGGGTAGACAGCTTCTAAATACGTAGTTTTGTTTTTTTAGCTTGTTCAATGTCAATCTTGTCAAATAGCAGTTTTTAAACATCGTTCTGTTTTTTATATAAGTCAGAAATGATAAGGAGGCAGCATCCCCCAATAGAAAGTCAATGGAGAGGTTTGGATTGTTTTCCCCCGGTGGGCGTGGTTTACAGATGATGACGCGTTGCGCTCTGGGTTGGTAAAATACGCAACGCTCAGCAATGGAAGTCCCACCTCCTAGCAAAAAGAACCAATCATTAAAGATGACGATTCTCAGGGGGAGGGACCGCAGAGAGCGTCGTTGCTAGAAGAGATACAGCTACAACCGGAAGTGGTGCAAAATCTCGCCGTATAATTACAAGAAAGTACGTTAGCGAAGGCCTTCAACTAACCTAATATCTTACAATAATAAAAAATATCAATCAACAGTTTTCAGCGTGACAAAAAGTTATGGGGAATTAAAATGCGCGTGCCCAGTAGAGGTACCTGTATCCCACGTGCCTGTTAAAACGCGCATGCTCAGTAACCGGAGCAACCCGGGGAAAGGTGTTTCTTTGAACAGTCTGAGCTTAAAGGTCTAATTTTACACCAGATATCATATTTAATTTAAAAGTGATTTCCTTGTCACCATAGCCATCGATTTTTAAGATTTAACGCTTTTCGCTATTTAAGTAGATAAGACTTGGTCTCGTACGCCTGAAGACGTTGCAAATATGACCGCTAGGGAAGACTTGACTTAAGGGACTTTGGCCTTTTATACCGGTTAGTTTCGATTGTATGGTGACCCTGAAGAATCGACTTTCTTATGTCACACGTGTCTAGACGTCATGTTTTTGCTGAATAGTCATTTCGGAGTCAGATGAGAAGATCAGCTGATCTAACAGTCACGCCAGCTTGAGCTCTGGTGTTCTGGAGTCGAGAAAGAAGACCTGAAGGTAAAGAAAAACTCGTTCAAAACAGTGGGGTGATTATTTAAGGATTTGGAGTTTCGTGCATTTTAAATGACCCTGTACTCCACTCTAACTCTATGGTCAAATTGTCTTATTTTATTAGGAAATGATGAAAATGTGAAACGTGCGTGAACTACAGGACGCTTTTGGAGTCCTCTGACAGACGCATCTGACGTGACGTATTTTCTATCAGTGCCGTGAATACAAAGAGGAACGTTCACATTATATCAAACAAATATAAAGATACTGCAGTAAAAAGCTTTAATTGATAAATCTGTGAAGTTTTTTTTATGGCGTCAGTCTTGGAAAAATGCTGAATACTGCGAGATTGGTCAACGCGCTTCCGTTTATCTGAAACCCAAACGAACCCAACGGCGTCGTCCAATCACAGCGCTCAACGATGTACTCGATGCGTTGTCGTACCGCAATCATCCAATCAGAGGGCTCAACGATAATCGCGTTGTTTTGACGACTTGTTTGTTTTCGTCTTTCTGCGGTTAGGAAACAGCGGACTAAAATCGACAAACCCCTGTACCGTTGACTAGACCAACAACAGATCCACACTACAGGTAATGATGTGTTACATATTATTCGCGACTAGCATCATCGTTTTAAGTCATGCTCATGTTCTCATTTACATTTATTCATTTAGCAGACGCTTTTATCCAAGGCGACTTACAAGTAATACGTTTTGTCAACACGCTTAGTTCGTTCGTTTACAAGTCGACTAGGAGGATTAAAGCAAAGGAGAGACACAACACGATTTTCTTTCTTTCTTTTATACACATTACAAATGAATGCGACACGTGTATGTTTTGATCTGTTTTTACATGGTTTGTTCCATATTTCCAGTGATGTCTGATGGCGCGTTTAAGCTCAGTAAGGATGGGAACTTCAGCTCACTGTGCCCGAACGGGTCCCAGTGGGTTTGGGACGGGCTGGGCGAATGTGCTCAGGACGCCAGAGACATGGCCAGTGTTATTCTGGGCCTGCTGTCTATAGTTTGCTTCATGGTGTCCTCATTACCGTAAGTAACTCAAACATAACCCAAGATCTGAAACGTATCATGGCACAATATGATCAATGTTTCAGCTTTCAACTTGCCGGGATGCCGTGAGGATATACAACCGTACATCTGTTGTACTTTTTAGGCAATACTACAGTTCCTGCAAGACGGGGAATATGGACAGCGCTTTGTCCATTTGGTTTCTTTTATTGTGGCTGGCGGGCGACTCGTGCAATCTGGTGGGATCGTTTTTGGCCGATCAGCTTCCCCTGCAGGTAATGAGCGATTCGAAAGGTTTCTGCTTTTATACGTATTGCCAGATTGAAGGATTATCCTGATTTTGCTGAGCTTTAGGTTTAATTTAAAACCATCCATGAGTTATTTTGTCAATTGCAAATGTCACTGCTTTCTTTTAATTCTTCTTCTTGTCTCTCCATTAGACATACACTGCTATTTACTACGTCTTGGCAGACTTGCTTATGCTGTCGTTGTACTTGTACTACAAACTAAAGAACAAAAGAGGTAGGAGTGAGTTGGACGTCAGATCTCATAACACATCTGAAAGACTATGACCATGCCAGAAATGTCTCATCTCTAGAGAGCCAAAGTTTAGATCGAGTTTACTTGTTCTTGCAAAAGGATTTCTCTGTGACAACTTATTTGTACTTGTGAAAACAATGCAGCATCCGACATAAGGTTAAACAGCACAGTAATAAAGGTCGTATCGTTTATTCTCCCTCATGTCATTTATAACCTGTATGACTCTTTCTTTTGTGGAACACAAAAGAAGATATTTTGAGAAATGTCTCGGGTGTTTTGTGTCCATTCAATGAAAGTCAACAGGGGCCGGTGTTGTTTGGTTACCAACATTCTTCAAAATATGTTCTTTTGTGTTCCGCATAAGAAAGTCAAACAGGTTCGGAATGACATGAGGGTAAATAAATATTAAACAAATGAACAGTTTTGGTTGAACTTTACTTGACTCCTAATCTCAAGATCCTTTACTTCTACAATACATCACAAAAGCCACAAGTATATGTAGTAGTTGCCTCTAAGCCGTACTCAAATGTATTTCCAGAAAATTCTTGCAATTTTCTATTTGCACTCATGCTTCAAATGCCTCATACTATACATAAACTCATACTGTACCTCGTGCTTTAACCTCATATTCCTTTTGAGCGTTCCATCATCATAGTGTTATGCGAATGTGCTGAGGCCTGAAACTCTAATTCATGGAACTGCTTTTCTCCTGCAGACAGAGATGGTGCGCTGCTGAATACGGTCAGTGTGCTGTGTCTTCTGGGAATCTCCTCTTCCATCCTCAGCTTTTCTCATTCAGCTGTAGATGATCAGATGCCCACAGGGTTCAAGGGGCGAGCACTGCTGGCCGTAGAGGAAAAATATAGTTCAGTGCAGGTAACTGGAGTTAGCTATTTGAATGATTATAAATTGTGATATTCTTTGCTTTTAACGTTGAGTTGAATCTATTTCATTTTGGATGTTTTAAGTGTGGTTTAATGTAGAATATGTTGATCATATTTTTCAGCCTTTTACAACAAAGGAAATTATAGGCTTCGCTATTGGCTCTTTGTCATCAGTACTGTATCTGTGCTCCAGACTGCCTCAGATTTACACCAATGTAAGTCTTTATAACCGGTTAAGAACATGTTTGTATTATATTTCAGGTGGTCACAAGCAATAGAAAGTAACATGTCTGGACCTATTATAGTTATGACAATTAAAAAGTAAAATTATATTATATTCTTAACTCTCATAAAGACTAGACTCGGCTTAATTTTTTTGGGATACAATTAAATATGACTTGTATGTGTTTTCATTTGTTGTATCATAAAGTTGTTACCCCTTATTGTATCGTATTCGTTCCCTCTACTGCGACACTCATAAAAGTTCAGAGATGTTTCAGAAGTCACGCTTCTAAATTCACACATTTTGTTCATGTTGCTGCTAAGTTGCAAATGAAACATTTCCCGCTGTCTGCAGTTACGCAGGAAGTCTACAGAGGGCGTGTCGTTTTTCTTGTTCGCGCTGGTCATTCTGGGAAACACTACATATGGCATAAGTGTCCTGCTGAAGAACCCGGATCGGGGTCAGGGAGAGACCAGTTACATCGTGCACCACCTCCCCTGGCTCATCGGCAGCCTGGGGACGCTGTCGCTTGACCTTATAATATCCTTTTAAAGCACTGAGATGTTATGAGAGGAGGATTTATTTCCAACACAGTGATCTTGAGGTCCCAGAAAAATGTGAAATGATGGGTAAAATATGCGAAAGTTTGCAATAGTGTATAAAGTTCTTACATTTATTGAGTTAAGCAGTAATGCACGTTTTATAAATGCTGTTTTTTAAGCACCTCTAGACTTTTTTTAAAGAAGTGCAAGATGTTTCTTTACCCGGCGTTAAAAGTTGGGTTTAAAAATAACATCACTATGTGCTACAGTTTGTAAGATTTGTCAGTTTGGGGTGTCTGTAAAATTCCTGAACCCTGACGTAACTGTGTTGGTGCCAAATTGCATGCATTGATTTGTTGATAATGCTTGTTTTGAACGTCAAAGGTCACAACACCTGATGTTGTGGTCAGTATTACATGAATGTTTTTGAGTTTGACCTTGTGGAGCACCTGAGTCACCCACATATATCAACAAGGCATGGATAGTTGCCAAAACTACAATTTGTGTATTGCATGTCACTAAAGTTATGTGACCTCCATATTTCAACTTTTTGCCTTAACCCTTCATTTCAGATATCCGTACAGTTTATGACATACAGCAAATCCTCTCAGCATTCCACAGGTACAGATGAAGAGGCTGCTGCCCTCCTGCACAACTGAATCAGATTGGTAGAGATGCCTGATGTGTTTTTTTATATTTACCATCGGCCATCTCAAGTTTTGATTAGTTTTATTTATTTCTGGTTTTATCCATTTGTTTTATACCTCCTACGCAATGTTGAAATGTCTTAGTCTGATGTGAAAAATATTTGCTTAATGTTTGTACCAAAGGGACTTGTACTGTACTTGAATATGTTTATGGTAAAGCATGCAATCATGTGACATGTGTTTTGTTCTTAATGGAACTGAATGCTTTGACAGGTCTAGCAGTCTGTAAGTATTAGTGGGGAGAAGGAACTGTAAAAAATAATCCCATTTCTGTTTACTGTAATGTTAATAGGGTGTAATCGTTTAATGTCATATCTATTGTAGAAATGTATATGATTGATTTTTTTTTTAAATCTGTATGTTGTTGGCCTGAAAAGGAGTAGTTCACCTTCAAAATGAAAAAAATCTTTCATCATTTACTGACCCTCTTGTCATTTCAAACCTGTATCATGACGTCCTTGCTTCAGCAGAACACAAAAGAAGATATTTTGAAGTGAAGGTGAACTACTCCTTTAACTCGAATCATAACTGCACCTGTAAGTCATTTGTAACTTCTTTTGTTGAAGTTCTGTTATTTTATTTCGCTTTGTGCTTGTTTCTTTGTTCTGTCATCGCACAACATTCACTAACTTTTGTTTTGATTTAAAGAAAAGATGGTTTGATGTCTTTTTGCATTGGGAATTGATTCCTTTACGAACTCCACTAAAGTGGAGTCACGTCACGATGGATAGTTGAGGATCTGGGAGATGTTGAGGATTCTGTGTTCACTATTGACAAGGTTTTATAAAGACTGCTTTACCTGCCTTGACTGGAATTGGCTATTGATGAAAAACAACCAGTGGTCCATAGATGGTGTCAGCTGAACACTTGTTTAGACTCCTTTTTAATAAAAAATTGCGAAGCAATCATGTTTTCCTCTCAAATTGTGCCAAAAGAAGGTATCTAGAACTTTTTGGAACGTTTTTGATGCACACCTACGATGGCTTAAAATGTTGACAGCTCTCTATACTTCGAAACAGCCTTAAAATCTCTCCATGACACGTTCTTCATATGCTACCCCCAGGTCACATCAACCGTCCCTTCGTTCCTGGCAAACACATCCGTGTTGTCTTTCCTCATTATAACAGTCCCTGTCATCAGCATCCTGTGAGTTAAGAGCATCAGGGTGGGTCTGTAACCCTCTCCATGTCCCCTCTGCCCCCAGCGAAGGACATGAAGGGCCCACACACGGAGTGAAAGAGGGAACAGGGGTCTCTGTGTGTGTGTGTGGGGGGTCACTGAGAATGTGGGAGTGTGTTGGGATGGTTGTGAAATCCTGGCTGAGACGAGAACATTCTCGGATGCTCGGCAGGAAGAACCGGAGATAGAGAGACGTGCTCATCCATCAGTTAGATGAACTGGGGCTGTTTATAAACACTGGGCTGCTGGGAATGTCCTAATGAGACCGTATGTTGCTATCTCACACCGTAGAAGTCGGTCATTACTTAGACGCTTCTACGCTCCCATTTCAATTTGTGTTCAACAGGCCCAAACTCCTAGATATCGACTCCACGTGTTGGAAACTCCCAGAACCGTTGATCTTAAAACCGTGATGCACTTACAGTATCTAATGGGCCACACTGACTCATCTGTGTAATGGGACAACATTATCGACCCCTGTGTTTAAACTGCATGTGAGACCAAAGACACGTACTGGTACGTATTTGAGTTAACGGTTGGGGTTGGCCGGGGCTGTTTGTTCTACGCATGTGTCTCTTCCTGTGTGTATTTGGCAAGTGTTGGACGTCAGGGGTTCAACTCCTGTCAACATCACGAGTCAAGCTGAGATCCAGCACACGCAACATCAGAGCCGGTGAGTAGACCAAAAATGACTGATACTTAACTACTCTGAAGTTTAAGCTTTAAAAATGTTGATCTAATGGCTAAATGAAAAAAAAAATACTTTTACTTGGGAACCTAAAAATCAGGATGTACCTATGAAGTGGGTTGAGTGTGTGCCGAGTATTATTGTATTGTATTATCAGGCCTGTTTTGAGATTTTTATTATGTACTGATGTGTTTTTTGGGGGAATCGTAATGGATGTTTATGACATTACTTTTCAGTTTTCTGAAACCGTATTTGTTAAGAACACTGCAGGAATCAGATTGACGGATAATAAAAAACAATAAAATAAAACATTAGTAATATAAATACATTTGTATATTTTTTACATCACGTGTACAGTATCTGCCCTGTCTATAATGTTTAGATTATGTATTATAAAAACGGTCAGTTTTGGGCCACGTTTCTGATTGGCTAAGCCGAGTTCTAAGCTGTTATAAAATACCCCGATTTATAACGGCTGAATGGATTACATAAAATACTTTATTTTATGAAACCTTGCTATGCACAATGGCCTTAGCTGTTATAAAATGCAATGTAACCCACTACTTCGCGGGGCTTATTGCTTTAATAAAAAAACTAAACCTACTGTAATTTTACAATATTTTACTTTGTATTTACAGATTTATCATTTAAGGTAAAAAAAACTGTAATATTCTATAAACTTTTTTTAATATTCTATAAAGCGTTTTCAAATTACAGAAAAAGACTGCATATTGTTATTTTATGTGGAAAAAAACTATACTTTTATGCTATTTTTCCGGTGGCCCAGCTGCCCAAAAATCGATTTATTTTCAATCTATAGGGAAATAAATCCTGTAAAAAAACAGAAATGATCTGGCAGCTGGTGAGCCAGAATAGACCAAAAAAAAATTTCACATAAAATGACATGTCAGTTCAGAACGTTGCAAGCAGCTCTGGACTTTAGTCCGACACCCCCAACTGTCCTTGTGCAAGGCCGTCTGATTTCTCGCTAGAATCTGTAAACATGCTCAGGCCAGCCTACTGCAGACAATGAACAAACATGAAGCATGATAACACTACATGATAACATGACTAATAACCTGAGAGATGAAGAGAAAGAGATGAAGGAAATCAGTGCCGGAGTGTTTCATTGCACATGTGGTGCTACTGTGGATAAAGTCATTTGGATCTCAATATGTTTATTGTGACGAGTAGGGACGGGAATGTGTGGAATTTGACAATTCCGTCTCTTTAACATTCCGTTAATGATTCTTTAAGTGTGTAATGAACACGGTTAAGTACATGTTACAGGATTTAGTTTTAAGTCGAACAGGATTTGCAGTTCATTATGCTAGGAAAACCTCTGACTGATCCAGTCAATGTTTGACCCTTACAAAAATAACTATACTTCAAGTTAATTTGATTAAGTATATTTAAGTAAAGTTCAAGTATATTGTAAGTTTACTTTATGTACGTATAGTGAAACCTTTGTACTATATATTGTACTATAGTCGAATACTTGTAGGTTTAAGCTCACAACTCTTTAAACTATTTTCCTGAAGTGTACTAAACCACAAGTTTTTATACTGTGAGTCTACTTGTATGTATGTATGCATGTATATATATATATATATATATAATATACACAATTTACATTTTTGTTATTTATAACAGGGCTGTGCGATATTGAGGAAAAAATACCCCGTGCTAAATAATGTGATATGCGATACGAAATACATTTTTCTAAAATAAATTTAAATTGTATTAAAATATATTAAAGAAATTATATAACCAACATATATTTCACATTAGCATCACTACAACTTCTGAACGTGAACAGCCACGTTTTACTGTTGCAGGGCACACGCACGCACGCATATACAAACGTGCCAGATAGATATTATACTATCCGCATCGATCAAAAAATTTGACCATACATAACTTTTCGAAGAATTAAATCGCTCTTTTATCGCAAACCATCGCGATATGCATTGCTATCCGATATGCGCATGTGCGATATTTGGATAATTGTGATATATTGCACATCTCTAATTACTAATAAGTGTATTTAATGTATTTAATTTTTATACTTAAAGTACAGTTTAATATACATTTTAAGTATTAATATTAAGTGTTCTGTCAGTATTAGTCAGGTGTAAACATCTTAAGTTTATTTCTGAGTACATACTGTATAAAGTGGACTGAAGGATTGTCTTAATAGGACTAGTATAATCCCACTATTTCAGAACAGCAGTATAATTTCCCGATGTGACATTTCCCACGCCTTATGCATGACAGGAGGAGCAGTGAAGAATATGAATAGAGCAAATAGGTCTGAGGTTTCACTGGGTTTGTCGGATAGACGTCCTCTGTGTTTGGGGCATATTGGATTATAGAAATACATAGCGTTAACAATAAAGTTATATTAATACAGTAAATTAACAGCACACTTTAATAAACTAAAAGCTGTTTGATGTTCAAAAGCTGTTACCATCACAAATTCATTCAGTTTTAAATTGATCTGCACTAGGTTGGAAGTTGGTTTAACTTTAGTAATGTTTTGCTATTTGTCCTCTTTCTAACGTGAAGTGTTCTTACATGGGAACTTTGAATGTAAAACCATCTACCAGTATTACAGTACGCCAAACATCCCTGTTTAAATACTTGCTGTTTATGTACTTTGTAAGTAAAACGAATGTGAAACTCTCATCATCAGCGTCTCGCTTCTTCAACCCCCTTCTGCAGTGAAACGGTTCATGAAGTTCATAAGGTCCATTTTTAACATTGCAGATTTTTTTGGGTAAAGAACCAACAATCATTGTGATGGATGGCAATGGAGCGAAAACAAAAAATGTCCCTCCCTTGGATCTCAAAGGCATCAATCTATTTCGACACAAAACCCGCAAATGAGGTGAAGCTCATTGCTACCACAAGAACTGAAGATGTTCTCTATCAGCATAAAGAGTGCGGGAGGGCACATGTGTGTGTGTGTGTGTCCTAATCTGAGAGTTTTAGGAAAGCCAGCCCTCTCTCCCCTGCCCTCCACGGGTCTGTAGGGTGAGAAGGTTAGATTCCTACGATCCTTAGTCTTTCCAATGTCAAAGATTAACTGCATGACAAACAGAGCCATGGCGTATAAACACTCCCTAAAGCTCCAGAGATGAGCCGAATGTCACTCTGAATCGTCCTCTTGGGGATAAAGAGCATATTCCACATTGCCACACAAAACACTGAAATCCAAACAAGTGAAAATAAATTAGACAGGGGGCATAAAGTTTAAAGATGAATCTAATATAAACGAAGCCTGTGATTTTTGCCAAGTATGAAACAGCATCTGTTGGCAGTTGTTCAGTGTTGGGTAATATGCAAGGCTTATGTTTGGGACTTTAACAATGAAATTGTCATGGGTCACCAATCCAATTTTATCCATAATAAAACTGTTCCTTTTGGCAAAATATTGGTAGTTTTATTTCGGCATGTATTTTGTCCAGTGTCTTTTGCGTTACGACTGAAACAAATCTCATGAATGTTATAAAGTCAGCAATGTGAAAGACTCAAAGAATGCAAAGATCTGAAAAATCGGACGAATTCCATGATATATTAATTGAAAAACTGGTCCTAAAATACAAGTATAAAAATATATTTTGAATAGAAGTGATGGCTACGGCTGTTGTTCGGTTACCAACATTCTTCAAAATATCTTCTTTTGTGTTCTGCAGAAGAAAGGTAGTCATACAGTTTTGAAATGACAAGAGGGTGAGTAAATGATGAAAATAGTTTGTTTTTAGGTGAAATATCTCTTTTATATTTTACCGACCATCAGTTTAAACAATGCAGTATTTTTTAAGTGTTCTGTATGTGTAAAGAAATGTATCCAAGAATTAGGCATACAAATAGTAGTTTCAGATCCACTTTTGAATCATATTGTTCAAGTACAAGTGTGCAAGCTCAGTTCAGTCACAGAACGGTTGCTGAATGCTGAAAGTCATCCATAGGCCGAGCGCGTTGAGACGTCCGGGACAAGCTTTTTGTTGTGTGGCCTTTTCTCTGAAACTCTTGCCAGAGCATCTGTCGAGACACCCGTGCCTCGTCTCTCCTCTTATTCTCACAGTTTCTGGTCTTCATCTCCTCTCAGAGCCCCAAAGGAGCACAGACGGAGATCTCCGCAGTCTTCTCTGTGTTCTGTCATAACCTTTTCGTGACAGTGACGCCTAAAATAGCCGGGGCTGGGGAGCTGTGAGAGCCCTAAGATAATATAGTAGTAGTAGAGGAAGATCCTCATGTTTCTCTGCTCTTCTAGGGGTCCAGACGTGGTCAGTGAAGCGTGGTGATCTGACAGTCAAGATGAGAGAGGGGACAGATCCCGGGATGAGCATGTCCATCGGCAGTTACCTTTCTGCGTCTGACGCGTTTGACATAACAGAGCCTCCCCAGTACTATGGTAAGATGTTGTTGTCTAATTTGATTGTGCATTCAACTGTTTGCTATTTCTGTTTATGTCACTTTACAGGTAATGTAAGAATTTGTTTGATATTCAGGTTATAAAGTGAAAATTCTGTCTTCATTTAGTCATCCTCAAGTTGTGTAAAACATGTAGAAATGTCTTTGTTCTGATGAACACAAAGACAGATATTTGGTTAAACGTTAGCAACTCACATCACACTCATCTGGGGCACCATTGACTGCCATAGTAGGAAAAAAATATGCTCCGTTGAACACAAAATAAGATATTTTGAATAATTTAGGAAAGTGAACTGATCTGGGTCAGCGCTGACTGCCGTTTTAATCATTCCTACTATGATAGTCAATGATGTCCCTGAAATGTTGGTTGTTAAAATATATTCCAAATATCTTTCTTTTGTGTACAACAGAACAAAGAAATGAATACAGATTTGTAACAACATGACAGCATTTTTATTTTGGGGGGAGTATCCCTTAAATTTTTGGGGGCAATCTCATTGTCAAAACGAAGACAACGTCTTCTCGAGAAATAGTTACTGTCCAAACAGTGCATTAGCTTCTTAATGTCATGATGACTCGAAGGCCAGTCAATGATTGTATTCAAGCAAAGCTTCTCACCAACATGAATGTTTACAGAAAACCTCAGTGGTTTACAAACAGATACTAACACGGAAAACTGATGTGCTATCCTTATCGGGACATAAACCATCTGTGAGAAAGACAGGAGTGAAGGGCAGGAAACCGGATAATTATGGACGACATGGAAAGAGACGAATTTGGTGTAAATGGATTGAAGACTTCAAGCTAATCGTATTTATTTAAACTTAAATTGATAGCATTAGTTTATCTTATTTCTTTGACTTATTTTAGAATGAATCGTTAAATGATTAAATGAAAGCAGTGGTTTTCCTTCATTTTTTTATTTTACACTTATCTAAAATGAAAAGCCTAGGATCTAAATAATTTTAGGCCCATATAAAGGCTCCCTCTGCTCCTGCTTGGACCTTAAAGGAACAGACACTCAAAAATATTAATTCTGTCATTATTTATTTTCCCTCGTGTTTTTAAAATACCCTGAAAAAAGTCGATACGGACCAGTGCAAAATATCTTCTGTTGCGTTCTGCTGAAGAAAGAAAGTCATACTGGTTTAAAATGACACGAGGGTGAATAAATGATGAAAGAATTTGGGGTGTCTCTTTAAGAAAAGAAAACATTCTCGCTTGTGCAGATGTGTGTCAGACATTCTGCCATCAGTGACGTTTGTTCTCTCAATGGAGAATCTCAAATCTAAAATAAATTTTTGTGACCCTGCATCCAACTCGAAAAAGCTATTACAGAGACTCCATTCAGTATAACAAAGCAAACAGCAATAAACAGAACCGTAACCTCTTCAGCTGCATCCGGTTTCCAGACACAGAAAAGATTCAAAAGGTCGCAATCTGAATTTTTCATTACATCCCAACGGCCTCATAAGAGTCTTGAGGTAATTCAAGAATCCTGTGAAAATGCAACATGTTTCATGTATCTCAAGACGTTCCTCTTATGTTCTTGCTGCAGATGTTCTTGTGGATCCTTTGGGCTGTTCTTACCAGGATCCGGATCTACAGAGCTCTATCTATGCCCAGCAGACGTTTAGCCCCATCAATGTGCAGTTCTCGATGTACGGCGCTCCAAACGTTCAACCGTGTAACCCGCCCTACCCCTACAGCCATCAGTGTACTGAATACACATGTGAGCCGGACGCGGAGGTCCAAAGCCTGGGAAGAGGCAGCGGTGACAGTCTTCCTCTGATGAAAAGACAAAGGATGACCCACGGAGCTCGAGTGAAGGGCCAAGACGAGCTGTGTGTGGTGTGTGGTGATAAAGCCTCGGGATATCACTATAATGCTCTCACCTGTGAGGGCTGCAAAGGTAGAGACCAGAGCCGATCCTTTCTATACACAGATTCCGTAGGGCACCACCAGGGGGCCCCCTTGAGTAGCGAATCAAAAACACTATTGTAAACAAAACACTATTTTTATTAATTGTGGATTCAACTTGAGCAGAATCATTTGGGGGGAAACGGCAACAACGTTAAGCAAATGAACAAGAAGCCAGGTGTTTCAGTACTATTTTAAAGTCTTTTTTCTTGTTTTGACAAATGACGCAATACATTTCAACAAAACAATTCTCTAGTCGCCTATAGATTTACAAACTCTATCAGTATTTCGTTTGTCCATGATAATATGTAAAGTTTAGTTTGTGCCATCACATTTGGAGAATTTTGTATGTGTTTTCGTATGCTTAGTTTTCTTGAGTAAACTGTATTTGTCATGTTTAATTTTTGTTAGTAAATCACTAATTTGGTTTGTAAAAACAGCGTTTGCATGCCGTGTTATCATTGTTTGACAGCTAGATGGTTCCAGAGCCACCCGTTTTGTCAAATAGAATTTGAATACAATTTTATACTTAATTGTTTTTCTGTCAATTTAATGTTTTTTGTCTTTAAGTCTTTGTTTTTTTAAGTGTGTTAATTGATCGATTGATTTTTATTTTGAATACTTTGCAGTTATGTTTATATCTCATTTTAATTATTTGTACAAGGGCCCCTCACAAGTTTGCTTGGGGCCCCCAGACGTCGACGATAAGCACATGTAGCGACAGTACACAAAAGAAGATATTTTGACGAACCAAATAACTTGACTTCCAATATATGGACGCAAAACCACTGAGACATTTTGTAAAGTATCCTCTTTTGTGTTGCACTCTTTTTGTGTTGTGTTCAGTCTTATACAGATATTAAATGACAAGAGGGTGCATTTTTACTATCCTTTCAAACTCAAACAAGATTTGACCTCTTTCAGGTTTCTTCAGACGCAGCGTGACCAAAAAGGCAGTTTACCGCTGTAAGAGTGGCGGAAGCTGTGAGATGGACATGTACATGCGCAGAAAGTGTCAGGACTGCAGACTGCGCAAATGCAGAGCTGTCGGGATGCTGGCAGAGTGTGAGATGGATGCGAATCTTTTTAACTCATTTCATTCTTGTGTTGCTTTCTGGTGCCTCTGCTGCCTCTATAGCATTATAATAATGAAAATCAGTCATTTACTTCCTTGTCAATAAGACTTCCAGTGTAGAACACAAAATATTGAATATAGTAACTTACAGTTTAATATCCGGTTGATTGATTGATAAACAATGGCAGTGTATTATGACTTTAAAGCTTCAATCCATAACTTTTGTCTCGCTATCACCATCTCTGTTTGAAACATAAAATTGCAGGTTACTTTCACATATTTGTATGACATTTATCCAGTGACATCAAACTGATAGTTCTCATTAAATTATACACAATAGCTCAAATTATAAATCGTTATTATAAGTTTACCATTGTGATTTGGGGTAGTTGAAGTGACACGTTAAGTTAACCCAAAACTTCCCCCAAAAGTGTAAGATCTGCCATCATTTGCTCACCCTCATGTCATTTTGCAAACTTTTTATGACTTTCTTTCTTCCGCAGATCACAAAAGAAGATATTTTGAAGAACGTTGGTAACCGAACTGCACTGATCTCCATTGACTTCTATTGCATGGACACAAAACCAATGCAAGTAAATGGGTGCCAGTTAACAACATTCTTCAAAATTCTTTTTTTGTGTGTTTTGCGGAAGAAAGTCATACAGGTGTGTAATGACAAGAGGGCGAGTAAACGATGACATCGTTTTTATTTTGGGGTGAAATTTCACTTTTTTATTTTCTTCAATAACTCCTTTTTACTTTTTAGCAAGGCGAACAAACACATAAACAAGTAAAGGATAAAGATAGGCTATACATTGGAGTTTGATTTCTAAGAAAGCACCCCAGAAGCACTAGGTTTTGGATTGGAACTCTATATATTTGCTCTTCAATATGTATAAACATTTTAAGATGCTTGTTTACAGAAATGCCTTAATAGCATAAAACGCAGCCAATATTAGTGTCTACTTCCCAGGTCTGCTTACTGAGGTCCAATGCCAATCTAAGAGATTAAGGAAGGGCTCCAAACACAGAGGACACAACGGGTCAACACGCGGAGCTGAAGATGATGACTGTTCAGAAAGCAGAAGTGTCTCATCTACCACACGGGTAACACACTAGTCCTCAATCACACCGATTTACATGTCAATATTTTACAACATTGAAGAGTTACTGTGCTTGCAGGTATCATCTGGTTTTTCTAGAGAGCAGAGATGCATTCTGAATAAAATTGTTGAGGCTTATCGTAGATACATAATTCAAGACAACGCCAATTGCCGGGTATGACAAATTAGTTTAAATCATTCATAAATAAATGATATACTGTATAGATATTAAATGATAAAGTAGGTGTCTGTCTAAGGAATTAAATGTAAAGAATCTTTCCCCATGCAGGTGCCTCTGTGGTCAAGTTTAACATACAGTGTTGACCTGACCCCTCCTCAGACAGAGAAGCTTTTACAATTTTCAAGGATTGTACCTGGTAAGCGTCCTTACTGCATATCACGCATTTCTTCCAAATCAAGTTTTGGTGACCCATTTGTTTGTGTTACCCGCTCTTTAGGGTTCGAGCTTTTAGAAAGTTCTGACCAGCACACGCTCTTATCCAGTTCCTTAGTTGAAGTCATGTTCCTGCTTCTCGCTCATCAGTTCTCAGACAACCCCACAAGTGTCAGCACTGGTATTAACATACAATAGATCATAAATAAATGCTGTTCTGTTTAACGAAAATGACTTGATTGTTCAGTTTGATTTGTGTCGTCTCTTACAAGCTTTACACCCCGCAAGTCTGAATAACTTAAACTCGGACTGGGCAAAAACTTCCAAGATTGGGAACAGCCATAGGATGGCACATTCAGGTGGTTATTCAAAATGTCGCATTGCACGCACAGACACATTTGAGTTGATTTAACAGACACTCACTTTTAACCAGTAAATGTAATTATACCAACATATGAATTCATCGTTTTGCCCAAAACTTGAAGCAATGGTTTCGGTAAAGATGTTGTTTTGTTTTTGTTCAGGGCTGAACGACGAGCTCTTGAGGTCGGTGGTAAATTTCCTTCACAGCATGGTTGCCATCGCAGTGACAGAGGCTGAATATGCACTTCTTACTGCAACTGCAGTATTGTGTTCAGGTCTGTCGATTAACATTTATTAAAACAATGGAAGTTTTCGTGGATTGATCTGACGACAAAGCAATGTTTCATTATTCCCAAAATTGGAAGGAACATCAAATGAAACAAACGAAAAATAAACCTAAAAATATACTTCATAAGTACTAATAGCATACTAGTATGTGTAAGTGTTTCTTTAATGATTTTAAATGGGGTGATTTTTTTTTTTTAAATGATTTGTCATCCGTTGTGAAGCAGACAGGCCCTCTCTGCGTGCGGTGGCTTGTGTGGAGAGCTTACAGGAGTTTGTTTTGGAGCTGTTGTCCAGACTCTGCTGTAGTAATCCGGGTGCAGCTCAGGATCCACGACGCTTCGCCCGTCTCCTGGGTCGACTGACAGAACTGAGAACACTACGACACAATCAACTTACTCTTCTTCCACAACATCCCTGGGACATGCAGTCCTGAGACCGCCTGTTTAACATTTACTCGTTTTGTTTAGAACAATAATCAACTTACTGTTGGTTATATGTGCAAATGAAGAGATTATTTCCATTTTTTTTATTGAGAGTGACCTAAAGGGACCTTTTTGTTAGATATGGTGACCCATACCCGAAATGTGACCTCTGCATTTAACCCATCCCGTGAGTAGTGAACACACGTACACCCGGAGCATTGTGCATCCTAATTAATATCAATCAAACTGGTGTTGGTTTGTTTTGATTGAAGCCATAATAACTTCTACATACAGCTAACTAGCACAATAAAACATCATAAAAACATGATTTATGACAAAAACAATTAAACACACTACATATATAGTTTTGCGTTTTTGGATCCAATTTTGGTGATTTTTGATATTCAAAATTGTCAATGAAAAATAAAAATGTAACCCAAATGTAAAGTATACTGCTATTGCTTTTATGCTTACATTATTTCAGTTGCATTATTTCATTATTTCGATTGCTTACCAACCAAACATCAAAATAATTTCCTACTTTTTTGCCATTCACTCTGTATACTATCTTGCCGTCAGACAATAAGATGAGATTGGAATTTTGGTCAAATATCATTCACAGATGCTGAAGTTATTATACATCAATGTCACTGCCATTTTGAACCGGTCAAGAAAGGCTTAAAAAAAATCTGCAAACAGCATAATGTATTCAAGTTGCAGATATTTAAGTGTAAAGAAACAGAATCAGTCTTTGGAAATATAACTTTTTTTAATGGATGAATGAAAATTTCACACTGTCTATTCTGTTTTGTGATTTTTTTCCATTGTACATAACATTGAAAAGGTTTTTATTTACAAAGCAAAGCAACCCAACACGATGTATTTTGGAGAAGTCTCAGCAGTCGGGGTCTTTTAGATTTATGAACATATTTCCACTATACTGTATATATACAGTATATACAAGGGTTTATTAACTGTGGTGAGCATTTGAACAGGGTAAAACATATCTGGATAAAGCAGAGTGACATCGCTTTATGGAATAAAACCCACGCACGTTCATCTTTCCCCACATATGGTATTAACCATAGTCTGCTTTAATGCACCTTTATGATTTTCGCATGACTACAAAATACTGAACAGCTCAGCATTGCCGATCAACGTTTCTAATGGTGTTTTAAACGTCTATTGCCTTGTGTGAACATTTTGAAATACTTTGTAGAAACATTGTGATACATGGTAAATATTTACATGACTGATTTACAGACTGTAACAGTAATACAACTGTATTAACAAACATTGCATATAATGAAAATTAAAAACCATGATGTGGTAACATTGTTTTTATGTCAATTATATATTTGTAAATGCACTTCTTACCCTGTGCAATGACATCCTACAAAATGAGCACTTGCACTATCATGCAAATAATCTAGATTTATCATCAAACAATGTTTAACAATCTCAACCACAAAATAAATTAAAAAATGATATAAAAACCATGAAGAAATAAGACAGAAACACCAGCAGTCACAGTAGTTTCAATAGAACATTTATTTCTCCCACATGAAAATACTGTTCGAACAGATTCTTAGGTGGGTCGTAAAATCTGCAGTTTGTACAAGCTTAAAATCTCGTAGAGGTTCCATCTTATAAACAGTGACAAAAGCTGCAACTTTCAACAATAAATACAGGTTCTGTGCTCGATGGTAAAAGCGATTTGCACGGTCGAACAGCAAGTGTACAATGCATCTCTCCATCATTTCACCTCAAATCTTTAAAAAAACGAAACCAGAAGAGTCTGAATGCTCACGTGAGGTTAGATCTTAAAAGCCTATTTAACAGTTTACCTTAAATAAGAGATTTGCTTTCCATCTTCAACCAATATAATTTAATTCCTTAACTCTTTGCGGTCCATAAATAAATTACATTTTTTGTATCAAAAAATGAGAATATATATATTCAACCATAGACAACTGCGAGTTGGTACATATACACATACATACAACGTATGCCAGTAACGTACATATATATGTACACACTCGCACTCTTTGATATCACAAGCAAGGTAGGCTTTCTAAGAAGTCTGTTTGTTTGAAAATCTTTACACGTATATACAGATCCGTCTTCATTTCTTCATACCTCCCAGGCATTTTATTTAACAATAAACAAGAGAAAAAAATTAATTTAGATACTATAAGATAAAAAAACATATATACATGAGTGTCTTTACAATATACAAGAAGTGGTTTGTAAAACGTTAAAAAGCTAATATAAGAAAATGGCAGTGATTCATTCAAACGTTTAGATTATTTAAGTTCATTCGTACATTTAAAATGATTATTTGCAGAAATGAATAGCTCTGAATGTACCCAAAGGCTAAAACAGAGTCTGGGTGGTGTAGACAGATAAAACACTAATTATTGACAGAAACTGCAGTCCTCACCCCTTCAACCCAAACCACCATTAACAAACCTTAAACACAAACCAGACCGAATCTAAAAATCACCTCTTTACCAAACATGCGTGTCCTTAACACCATCGATAAACTAAAATGCTCCGGAAACTGGTGTGTAAACAAATGGCTGGTGTTAAAATTGTCGACACGGAGTCATTTTAAGATCACGCACGTGTGAGTGGTAAATGAGGACAGATGTGCTTGGTGCTTCTCTACAGAAAGTTAGAACCCACGAAACCATTTTCTTCCCGAACACGACTCCGGTGCATCATAGCTCGGTCGTAAGCCACCTGCACGGACTTCCGGATGCTAGTCGTCTTGCCCTCCATCATACGCAGCTTGTCAGCCGTGTCGTCCACGCCGAGAGGAAGCACCTTATCTTGTGGAAGCCACTGCCTGCAGAAAGGGACAAAAGATGGATTAAACCTCCGACACTTAATGACTGTTTACTTCAACAGGAATACAGAAAGCAAGCGGCCGAAAGATGAAGGGAAGAAGGTCTCACCAGGTGCGCTTGTTGTCGAAGAAGAGAACGAGGTAGAGTTTCTCGCCAGCCTCTTCCTGTCTCTGCTCCCCTAGGCCCAGCACATCGAGAGGGGGCACAGGGATGGGCACACCGTTATGCAACAGACCCTCCTGAGGCATGTCTGGATCTATTATCTACAAAATAAGAAAAATGGTTTTCAGTTAGAAGTTAAGATAAAGGACTCGATTTTTTCATACGTGTCCAAAACCACAAAACCAGTCTGAAGTAGCACAGGAATATTTGTGGCTTAAGCCAACAAAACAACGTATGGTTTAAAATGATCGATTTTCTCAATATTTAGATTTTTTTTGCACCCTCAGATTCCAGAGATGCAACTTTAAATAGTTGCATCTCTGCAAAATATTGACATCCAAACATATATGAGAGACAGCTGAATGAGCACAATAAGAATGTGCAACAATGCAAGTCTTCAATTGTTTTCATGTTGCTTTTAATGGTTTTGACCCATTATTATGAAGAACCATAATAAAATTGACAAGCCTAAAAATAGAATAGTCTTAAAAAACCATTAAAGTCTTTTCTATTTTTCAAATATTGACAACGCATGACTCAAAGGAATAGTTCAGCCAGAAAATAGCCTTCATTGACTTTCCATAGTACGAATTAAAATGACTATGGTCAAGTAAATGGGAACCATTTTTGGCTGAACTATTCCTTTATAGACATCGAGAATGTAATGTCATTGTGTAATGTAAGTGAAGAGGGCCGTCTCTCACCAGAGCAGGGTAAGATGGATAGCCTCTGCATTTAGCCCACACCAGATCCAGAGGTTCAGGCTCGGGCGTGTCCCCATTTGACAGCACATCTACACAAAAAATGAGGATTACTTTTTTCAATTTCCGTATTCAAAAAAGTAAGTGACCCTAATATTAATGATGAAAAACCATCATAAGCTCTGTTCTTTTGTATATGGTGATCACAGAAATTCATGCATGGATCATCAAACATCGGCCATGACTGAACAACATATTCTTACAATGCAATGAATGGCAACATTTGTGAACCGTCGATAATTCTACACTTCAGATTCAGTGCGTACCTTTCCCAGTGTAGTCAGCATCTCCGTTAACAGCCTCTAAGAATGGGACTTTGGACAGTGCAGGTTTCCCCCGACTTTTTTTGGGTGTCGAGACTCTGAAAGTAACATACAAGTTAACCGTGTGCAAGTTAACCGTGACCTGTAATCCCAATGGTTTTAGTGATTTATATTTTCTCTTACAGTTCTCCGAGTGTCGGAGAGGTGCTGCATTCCGAGTCAGAACTTCCATCTTTGTGCTTTCTGTATCCGTTTGTAAGAGCTGAAAAGAAATCAATTTTAAGGGGCATTCAATAGAAAACTTTGCAGCTTAGGTTAGAAAAGCAAACAAAGCTCACTATAATTCAGCCGGATCATTTATGAGACCGAAGCTGCAAAAATGGGTTATTCAGAAATGATGATGTCAAAAATAATAGTCCATATCATGTGACATCATTTATTAACATAATGCCTATTCAAGAACAAAAACATTCATTACTTATCACGTATTTTAAACGCAGAGGTGAAACTTTCCCAACTCATTTATTGTTATGGTACGGTTTTCTTTACCAGGCTCAAGAGTGAGTCGGGGAGGAGTTCTCTCCAGCTCTGGGCTCCGACTCCTGCTTCTCGTTCTCTGTTTGGCTGGGGTTGTTGGCTGTGCCCAAGTTTCGTTCTTGGTGGTGCAATTGGTTGTGCGTGCAGAGACGGTGTCAGCTTTGAGCGCTTCTTCCTTGTTTCCATTTTGCATTTGATTGTCTCGCTCACGTTGGAGCTTCGCACCGTTTTTTGCTTTTTTGAAAAGGACGGACGTTCGCCGCCCGACCCCCGTTGTGGGCCGGGATGGTGACTCGTTGGAGGACAGGCCGTTGGTGAGTTTGTTCTCGCTACCAGGCGAAGAATCTTCGGGTTTGGTGCAGCTGTTGACAGGGGTGGCGCTTGAATCCGCTTCTTGGCTGTCGCTGTTGAGTCTGAGGCGCTTTGGTAGGCATGGGGTGGTCCTGGGGTCTGACGTCATGGGTCGGAGGGTGGGTGGATCCCGGGGGGTGTCTCCAGGGGGAGGAGACAAGGCCAGGCCTGTGGGTTCCAACGTGGGTGGAGGGGTTGATTTAAGGTCATCTAGATGTCAAAAAATCAAAAGGTGTAAACGGTAACAGGAAGACACATCACTAGGGTGGCAAAACTAGCCATTGCAAATGTTTTACACAGTGTATCACACCCTCAAAAGTACACCAAGCGTTTCGTGCTCATTTGTTTAGTCTTACTTGAGGACCCTTTAAATGAAAGAGTTATACTCCCAAGAGCAAGTGCGCATCATTAGTAGCCTTACCTTTGTCTGATAGTGATGCAGACAGGTTATGTTCACCATCCATCTCTTTGTCGTCATCTTCCTCCTCATCTTCCTCTTTAAGGTCTCCATTGAGCATGTGTGAGTTCCGCGAGTGTTGCCTGTAGCGAACCCTGTTGATTTCTTTGCGCAGCAGGCGTATGCGGCGAGTGCGCGCACCACCCGGACGCATGGTTGTCACCACGTCTAATTTATCTAGCAGCTCCCTCAGCTGGTCT
Organism: Barbatula barbatula; assembly: GCF_947034865.1. Taxonomy (NCBI): domain Eukaryota; kingdom Metazoa; phylum Chordata; class Actinopteri; order Cypriniformes; family Nemacheilidae; genus Barbatula; species Barbatula barbatula. The sequence goes on from NC_136774.1 coordinate 21,024,805, forward strand.
TCAGTCGTCATGTGCAATCGATTATCAGGGTCCAGCAGCGTGTCCACTAAACAAACAACCAAACCATCAGTACACACAGAACAAAAGTAAACTGTGTACTATTTGCTCTTTAGACAAAGTGTCACGTCACGTTCCCAAAAATGTATTTACTCCAACTAAAGAGAAACTTTGAACGTGTTGTGTCTTAAAAACATGGATTCAGCACTAGTTTCATGACATTCCACATGAAGTACTCACCGTCCTCCAAAGTGCAGCGGTAGTAGTTGTTTTTGTGTGGCGATTCTGGCAGATGCATGCCTGTGTCCAAATCAAAGCCTGTGTTTTGGGCTTGTCTCTGAGCGTGCCTCAGGATAGCGCCCCCTAGGTCCCTCAGACGCATTGCAGCTTGGTGAAACACAGTGTCTTTAGCATTGTAAAGCAGACAGTTGGAGATCATGAGACTGAAATCAGCCTCCAGGTCAGAAACAGAGCGATACTGGTGAGCCTCCAATTTGGTTTTTATAGTTGAGAAATCCATCGGGTGTGAGATGAACTCCAGATAATCAGGTACCTGAGAAGCCAAGAACAAAGTTTCATTATAAGACGATTTCTTCTTTTGAACATGTTAAACATACGTTGCCAAACAAATTGGAACTTTGCTAAAATCCTTGCAATGCACAGCCTGTTATTCCTTAATATTGAATAATGTCTAATTCAACCTGCAGACCTAAATAATTTTGATTTTAATAATGGATGGACATAAACAATTGTTCTCAGGCCAAAATAACCATAAACAAACCTCTTTCAAGTTGACAGGCTGTGCAAAGATTTTGGCAGTATCTTTCTCCTGAAGCTGGTCTAAAGTGGACCGCAGGAGGACCAGGACTGGAATTAATTGGTGCTCAGTTACAGCTTGATGAATCTTCACCTTTAAAAGCAATAAACAATTACAGTCACACTTATGCAAACATAAAACTCGGTTGGCAAAATAATACAGATCAGATTTAGAATACCGCAGTTTTGTGTACGCACCTTCAGTGCACATTAAATGTGAGGAGATGGTTTTACTGGACATTTAATAATAAATACACCACCTTCAAAAAACAACAGCACGTAGGAACCATGTTATGGGGCTTGGACAGGCTATTTAAGTTTTTTTTAATAGCCAGTAGCCCGTATCTTGCAAGAAAAACCCTTCAGTACGTCCTACCCCAACTTTCTATTTCAGTATTTAAACAGTGCTCATCAAACGGCGTTATTGAGTTTTTAAGTGCTGGGTCTTAACCCTTGAGTGTTGAGTCAATATTTAAGTCATGATTGTAAGAACTTGAGTCAAGGTAAGGCCACATCCACACGAAGCCAGAGCTGTTTTCCCTTTTCATGGCGTCGTCTCAAGTAATATCCACGCACACACGAAACCACTTAACCGACTCAAAACGATGTAGTATACACGCCGAATCAGTACGTGGGGCAGTAATTCTGACACGGAGATAGACTAAAAACTAAGATTTAGAGCATGGACATACATTTTGAGCGCTGGGGGGATGACATCATCATTTTAGAAAATATACAGATCAGCTGTACACACACGAAAATGCAAGGGTGGCCTTTTCAGATTTATTCAGTCCAGGACCAGGTTTCAGGCTCCCAAAATGCAGGATCCGTGTGGAAGAAACACTAATACGATCTTTACATATACAGCTAACCACGTTTCCGTGTGGATGGCCTCTAACGTGTTTCTGGTTTCATCATTCATTGATCTTATCAACTCTTGTTATGCCCAAATACACAGTAGTCATGTTAAAATCTGAGAAAATATGTGGTACCTGCTCTCTCTTCAGTTTCTCTCTCTTGCGGATGAGCTCTATCAAGAGTCGAGCTCTCTCCAGATCATGACGAAGCTTCTGCCAGTATTTCAGCTCTTGTTTTACAGCGTTCAGCTTTTCGTCAGGCTCCACCTACACAGAAATAAGCAATTTACAACAGGCACACAAACACCCGTAAAGCTTACGCCATTTTAATATTGATAAACACCGACCTGCTCTGGACTCTTCTGGCTCTGCAGATGCGAATGTAAACGACGAATGAGAGGCACTCCGTTGCGGGATTGACGCTTAAGTAACCAATAGTTGTGCAGTCTCTGCATGAACTGACTCTTCTTCTGTATGATCACATCTTTTGAAATTTTATTCAACCTGTGAGCAACACCAACAAGAGTAAATCACATCAAAGTATTTACAACAACGTAAAGGAACAGTTCATTAAATAAGTACGTGTGATGATGCTCGTACCTGTGAGTGGGTATTTCTGGGACAGTGACCAAAGGTGTTGCCACATTTTTGGACACCTCATCTTTTGTTCTTTTCTTCTTCTGCTGCTGTTTGGAATTCGATTTATTGCTTCCGCGCTTTTTCAGCGGTGGCGTCTGAGTGTAGGCGCTGCGGCCCCTGTTAGCTCGACAACCCAAAACCCTCCCCCCGTTTTCTTCATCGTCCGACCCGTCCTTGGCAGGCGGCGAGTGCGCCTCGCAAAACGCTGTCTTTTTCACCGAAAACGTAGTCCCATTGACAGTTGTCTCTCGGACTGGTTCTATTTTCATAAAGAGTCCCGCTCTCTGTGCGCAGGTGACGTGAAAAGCCGTGTAGCAGTTGGCCTTGTGGCACTGAATGGACGCCCCACGACCTTTCTGTTTGCACAGGTAGCAGGTAAGCTTCCACCTAGCCGGTGGAATGTTGTCCACGCCCTCGACAGGTTCAAGGAAGACAGTGTTGGCAAAACACACCTCAGGGATCCAAATGGCACAGACCACATGTGCCCACCGCCCGTCGCTGGTCTGTTTGAAAGCACCGCCCTGATTAGGGCACAGCACGCAGTCCACAGGGCGAGATGGCGATTGCAGGCAACAGCGGCAGAGCCACTGACCCTCTGGGATGTAAGGAACCCCATAGCACTCCTGGTGCACAGCCAGGTTACAGATATCACAGAACAGGATGACGTTACTGTTGAGACACTCGTCGTCGAGACACACGCAGCAGAAGGCATCTTCGTCGATCACGCTTTGCGAGGGAGCTTGGCTTCGAGATTCCAGGAAGGACTCCTTTTCAAGACGGTCTATCAGGAGCTCGAAAGCCTCCGGTGAAACTTCCGTCTGGCCTTCGGAATCTCGCCTATCATTCACCAGCTCCAACCAGGCCATGTCTTCCTCATCCATGTCATACTCTGCATCCGTGTCCAACTCTTCACCAGACTTCTCGATGTAGCGGTAGTAAGCCGTGGAGCGAGCGGGAGCCTCCGTTGGTTCGTAAGACTCCAGCATTCTAAAGGTGGGCTCGGGTAGGGAGCCATGGTGGCTCTGAGAATGTGACTGAGAGCCCGAGCAGTGGTTCTGCGAAGAGGACTGCTTCACATCCTTCTTTCTGCCTCTGTGAGCAGCTGATCTGCGAGGCGAGCTAACTGTAGCAGTCGCAGGGGCCTGTTCGCTGTTCTCTTTGTTGCTGTTGCACTCCGCAATGTCCTGAGCGGTCATTTCATCTTCGGTGATGACTGTCAATGGGTCAAAGATGCTGATCCTATGCAGCCTTCCATCCAAATCCACCTCTACGATCTTCTGTGCTTGGGCGTACGTCAGGGTTTCTCTGGAGGGCGAAACCTTTAGCCGGTAGGGAGAGGGTGACCGCCGCTGTGCCCCCCTCTCTGCTGCCCCACTGCCGGTGGCATCGCTTCTTTGGCCGTCTACGGCCCCAGACAGGCCTCCCCTCCGTCGTGGTTTTCTCATGGGCACTCACACCACAAAACCCCTCGTATGTTGACCCTAATAAAACAAAATAGCACAAAATTAAGACATGTAAAACAAAGCACATTTTACAACAGACTGTAATGTATTTGTTTTCACCAATACATTTGAAATGTGTACATCCACTCAGTCACGTCCATCCATCCATCCATCCATTTTCTTCCGCTTATCCGGGACCGGGTCGCGGGGGCAGCAGTCTAAGCAGAGATGCCCAGACATCCCTCACCCTAGACACTTCCTCCAGCTCTTCCGGGGGGACACCGAGGCGTTCCCAGGCCAGCCGGGAGACATAGTCCCACCAGCGTGTCCTAGGTCTTCCCCGGGGTCTCCTCCCGGTCGGACGGGCCCGGAACACCTTCCGAGGAAGGCGTCCAGTAGGCATCCGTAACAGATGCCCAAGCCACCTCAGCTGACCCCTCTCGATGTGGAGGAGCAGCGGCTCTACTCCGAGCTCCTCGCGGGTGACCGAGCTTCTCACCCTATCTCTAAGGGATCGCCCAGCCACCCTGCGGAGGAAGCTCATTTCAGCCGCCTGTATCCGGGATCTTGTCCTTTCGGTCATGACCCAAAGCTCATGACCATAGGTGAGAGTAGGAACGTAGATTGACCGGTAAATTGAGAGCTTCGCCTTGCGGCTCAGCTCTTTCTTCACCACGACGGACCGGTACATCGACCGCATTACTGCAGAAGCTGCACCGATCCGTCTGTCAATCTCCCGTTCCCTCCTCCCCTCACTCGTGAACAAGACCCCGAGATACTTAAACTCCTCCACTTGAGGAAGGAACTCTCCACCAACCTGAAGTGGGCAAGCCACCCTTTTCCGACTGAGGACCATGGCCTCGGATTTGGAGGTACTGATTTTCATTCCAGCCGCTTCACACTCTGCAGTCACGTGTTTTTTTAAATACCATGGGCGCGCTCGTTTCCCGGAAGTGGTTACATCCCGCATCGTGAATGTTCACAATATTCAAGTGTTAAAGTCATTCCGGTTTAAGTTATTAAAATAAAAAAACTCCCAAAACGTCAGTGGTTCCTAAAAATGCAAGTTTCTCACCGTCAACAAAACGCAAGTTACATTTTTAATAAACAAACAACTTTCCTGTCGGTGGATTTGACAATCGAAGCTTTAAGCAAAGCAAATGCAAAATCTTTTAATGTTTGGTCTGCATTAAAGAAACGATTTCATATCAAATATTCGCAATTCATTCAATTCTTTAAAACACGCTCGCGCTGAGAACACTAGAAAGTGTACATAGTTCGGTTGATCGCTAAACGAACGCATAACCCATTCATTCCCCAGGGCAATACGACATAAATATAAGTGATGTCGATTCATCCATTTCCAGTTTAGCAAATAACATTTGATTGCACAAATTCATCGGTAGGATTAAGTTCAGGCCAGTCGCCAACTTCAGTGTTTTTATTTTTGCTGTCCAATGGGCGGGACTTTTGATATTAAGGCCCCGAGCCCTTGATTCTCTTACCGTCAACGCAAAAAACCGTTTTTAAGCCTAATAAAAGGTGACACGGCCGTCGGTCGTTCGCGTCGACCGTCTTCGCTAACACGTTAAAAAACTTAAAGCGAACTTTTCAGGAATTTATCATTGAAGTGAGACGACCGCCAGAGGCTGCAAAGTTTATCAACCCCCACGTACTTGAGACAACCAATCGGAGCCTTCCGCCCTCCCCGTCCAGCCAATCGGCGACGAGAAAAGTCTCACGGGCAGCGAGTTAGGTTGCGCGTCCTCGAATCCAGAACGAAACGTCAGCCATATTTACAGACTAACAGAACTTCTGATTCAGCCAAGTTTACCGTTTTCCCATTTCACACAAATAATCCATGACAACGCTTTTATTAATTCAAATAATATGAATTGTATTCAGAGACAGACAACGCGTGCATATAGTTTTCACATTAAGGAAACCCAAAGGGATGACGCCGAGAAGGCTAAAGCTGGCGGGTATGCTAGCCGCTCTGGCCCGGGCTACCAGCACGGCAACGCCGCGTGCGGTAACAAACAAGCCGGTGCGAGCTAGCCTCCTTGGCTAAGCGACGGTTAACAAAGGTGGCCTCCATTCGTCACACACACCCAAAAAACACCAAACGCGAATGGATAAAGCCTTTCGATTACCTAATTTTCCAGCCGAAACTCCGCAAACCGTCCTCCGAGAACCCGAATCTTTTCAAGCTGGCGGCTTGGCCGTAAAGCCGGTATAAACTCGTCGATAAAACGTCCTCTTTCGTTCAGTCTTCCATAGTTTCTTTGCCTCAAACGTCTTCTGCGTACTCATGAATTTGGATGCGTTTACCGCACCCTAACTTCTGATCGAGCCCGCGTTAGATTAGCTGTTTTTTGACGGAGCTGGCTGGCTATTTTGAGCCTCGAATACAACGACCGTCTTTGCCCGGGTAGATAGTTAGTAGCTCGCCAGATACACACGGAGCGGAGCTTTCGGTCGAGATAGCGAGAACACGCCCCTTCGCAAAAGCAGGCCATCCACCGTGTCAGCTGTACGGCTAACTTAATAACACATAACAGTGGTGTTTATTTACCAAACTATAAGGGTTGGAAGTTTATGACACTTGAGTGTGTTAAGGTGCAAGTGCGCTTCCCACACAGATTTCATCACGACCTGTCAGCTGTAACGCATACAGCTCGATTGGTTGCAGCAAAGGATTTGGCCAGCGATCAAAGAGGCGCTGCGTGTAAAGGAAACATGAGCATTTAGTCAACAAAGACTAAAGGAAAATCACGTTTCTTCATCGCAAGACGCATTAAAACTGTGTTAAATGCATTACAGTATCACCCAGAAGACAAACAAGACTGTGTTTTTCAATAATGTATTCTTAAATGGTTACACATTGGTCCCCCAATCCAGAACATTTGGTTACATACTTGAAATAACATAAAAGCACAGCACTTAAGTCATCAAATGTCAGTTGAAATACATCCGAACATTGTAATAATGCAAATGAAGAAGACTTGAACGGGCCTCTACATCTAACACCATGGTGCAACTAAAACCCCCACTTAATGTGCCCCCCGGCTCTAAAGGACCATTTGTTGTGGCCAATCAATGGATTCGTTTACATTTACGTCCAAGTAAAACATCCTGTCTCACCTTAAAAAGAAAAAAAACAAGACTAAACATGACGGAATACTTTGACTGAAATATCAAGTCAACCATTTATTGTACCTCTATCTGTAAATGGCCATCTATTATTGACACCTGATAGTATTTTGGGAATAGTTCACCCACTCTTTTTGTGTAACACAAATTAAAATCATATTCACGACTCCTTTGTGTACCATGAAAGTATTCTGAAACACTCCAAAAGTACAAAAAGCACCATAATGTTATATAGGCCTACTCTATGTACCAATTCTTATTAATATTAATGTGAGGAACAGATTTAAAAAAAGTTATATTAGAAAAGTGTATGGTGTCAGGGATTGACGTTTAAAGGGATGAAAATTCTGTCATCGTTTACTCACCTTCCAGTTCATCAGAACAAAGAGATGTATACAGATTTGGAAGAACTCGAAGGTGAGTAAATGATGCCAGAATTTTCATTTTTGGGTGAAGTATTTCTTTCATGTTTTGGTTTATTGGCCAATAAACCATTGGCCAAAAACAGCGAATGGTCTTTTTTCCTTTACATTAAAATCTGGAATTTGAATATTACCATCTATGTCATACAACATTTGGACATGTATCCAAACTTTCCAGTTTGTAACATTAACCATGTTTACATAAAAAAGAGATGCATTCTGATTTAGTGATTTTGGCCATTGAGGCAGGTACTCGAGTTATCACAAGCATTCATCACAGAGCGTGCACACACATATATAGCACAAAAGTACCTACTGCACCTTTAAAATCTTATTTTAATATCCAGCACGTCTCTTATAATGTTGGACGGGATCCGTAATGTTTAGCTCTCCCTTAAAAGCACGAAAGAGGCAGTATTTTCACTTTTTGGGGAAATCCTGTCCTTAGACAAAGCATATAATCTATATCTCATCATTTGGCCGCAGAAGAAATGTATTGCCTACAAGTCATCAAGCAACAAGGGTAAATTATGACAGACTTTACTTTTTGGGTGAACCAAAGCCACTGAGAGAGAGTTGCGTCAACTCCGTTGGCTCGATTGGAACAGTTTTTTTCACAGCAAAGGCAGTTCATGGAGCCTCTCAATAGTTCCCGGAAGTTACTAGTCTCGTATGGAGCTGCAGCAAAACAGACCAACTGTGACGAACTTTTAAAACATTTAACAAATAAAAAAATGATTTAAGGAGAAATCATAACTTCCTGGAACTATCTCCATGAATCACGTGACACACGAAAAATTCATCTGCTCTCTCTCTCTCTCTCTCTCTCTCTCTCTCTCTCTGGGTGAACTAACCATGTGTGGTTTTACACAGAAACACTAACCAGAAGTCCGTAAATACTACATATTCCTAAAGCATATTCGGGTGAAAAAAATACTAAATTGTTCCAGTAGTTGAAGGCCTAAATTGTATCATTCAAATATTTCATTAACACCAGTCACAGCATCACTACGACATTGTGAGCGTGTTTCTTCTCTTTGAATCCCTTCTTGGGAACGGAATGAAACTCCTCACTTCTTTAAACGATAAACCTGCAAAGAGAACGATCACATTAAATTTAACCTTTTGCGTGTTAATCCACTGAATATATATAACGAAGTCCATCTCAGATTGTGCACGTTAAATCTGACTCACGTTTCCATTCTTCTAAAGGCAATGTGGCATTGTCATAGCTGTCGTCGTATGGCGTCGGTTCTGGCCAGTCCTCTGGGTCTCTCAAGCCATCGAAGTAGCTGTGTGTCAACGCCCCATCAGCAGTGAGACGGGCGTCTGCATCTAAAACCAGCATCTTCTCAAGCAGGTCTATCGCTGGGATTAGTTACCATGTAGTAGTGATGAGGGAGGACACGTGGCATACACAAAGCAGCAGCATTAAAATAGCATTAAGCGAGCAAGTAATTAATATTGTATTAGTATGTGTCACGCTGAGCTATGGTTTGACAGCAGAAGTAATTTAGTATTTTAAGTTAATTCTTAAACGTAGCAATACAATTATTCAGTTATATTATATTATATCAGTTTTTGTATTATAAATCAACAATGAACAATAGTGTATTTAAATGTAAACATTAAATTAGAACAATAAATGCTGTGAATAACAGTTTTTCATTAGTTCATTACACTAATGCAAAAACTGATGTTAGAATTTGAACTTAAAGAATACGAGTTTTATTGTAAAGCGCTGTTCCAGCTGCAAAAATTTTAGCTATTTCTATAGACCTCTTTGGATGACTTTGATGAACTGTCTGTTTCTGTTACACAAACGTTTGCACATAATACAACCAACAAAATATGTATAACCAATTTTAAAATGTTAAACAAATATCTTTAATATATATTATGCAAGATTGGAAAAACTACTCCTGATATAAATTCAGAAGTGCTGACAGTGTTGACATTTTGCGAAGTGGTCTATACAAAGATATAAAAGTGTTTGTTCTACTTGTAGTAGATAGACCACCTTTAGTGGACTAGAGGTTATTACAATAGAATGTTAACTGAATCTAGTTTAAAGTCGAAAAAATGTGCATGGGAGGGACAACATAAAACCAGCATTGCTTTAAAATATTAATAAGGTGACATGATGTTTGCCCAGTAGGCCCGTATCATTATTCATAGTGAGGAACTATTTACCATTTGTCAGTACACTGCAGCTGCTTGGTAGAGCAAAACAACTCTTAAAACCTAATGATTAGAATGATGGAGATCTTATTCATTTCTAAAAGTCGAATAACAATGTCATCTTTTGACATTCCCAGCAGACAAATACAAATAATCGAGACTGCTGTGCACAGCACATAAGTAGTAAACTCTTATAAAGTTGAGTGAAATGTAAAAAAAACACCTTAAATTGCTCCCTTGCCAATACTTAGCATCTTGTCAAAGTGACGTATCATTATTTCTGACAAAATGACAAGCAGAAACGTTGCGGTCAAAGTAAATCATACGTTTTACAGTGAAAAGCCTCTTGCAAACCGAGGAAGCTGACACAACATGACAGAGGAGTAATTTTGTTGTATTAGGGTATTACTTACCTTTTTTACTAGCTCTGGGAAAAAATGCTAAGAAGTTCTTGCGTGGGTACAGGGGCAGCGAGCTGACGTAGCTCTTTGCCTGTTAAAACAAGGTGCTCATTTTGATCAACATAAAGACTGACATCTGAACACTGTAGCAAAGGCGACGGTCAAGCAAGATGTCAATAATTCAGGCAAAATTGTTCCCCAGATTCAAGGTACGATTTTTCTTTTTCATTTTGTAATTTCTGGTTAAATCTCAAGGGGCAAGATTAAATCACGATTCAGACGAACCAAACACAATCCACATAACAAAGATAAAGGCGCTGAACTGTTTTTCAATTTTTTTGTGCTGTTACCTCTGAGCTTTCGAGTTTGTCAATGAATTCTGGACCAGGTGTCCCTGTCACTTTCATTATCTGAGTCAACTGATCCATGTCTGAATGACGAAAGTTAAAGACATATATAGATATAAAACCCACATGAAGTTAAGTGAATAATGATGATGATGACAATTATAAAAAAAGATTTCTTCAAAGATATATACATTTAAAAAAATATATAAAAAATCTGAGTGTACTTTCTGAAATGCAGACTAGAAAATATTAGTTAAGGGGCACTAAAAAAAGTAGAAGCTGAAGGATACAGTCTTTTCCTTTAAAGAGTGTTTTTCCGTTGAACATTTCACCCATGATGCATCCAACAGACCAGATATCCACTAAATAGGGAAAAAACAACATTCGCAATTTATATAGAAAACAATTATTATTGCTACAAGCACCAGCCATTAAAACAATGCAAACAATTTGACAAACAGCAGATTCATGCAGCGCTATTGGAGTCTGTAACCTAGTATTGATCTTGGTAATAAAAAATCTGAGAACATTTAGTCCAACTGGCAAATAAATAATAATGGAAGAAGCGCCAAGCATCTGTTAAAACAATCAACTAAAAGCACAAAATTATTTTGACAATTAAAATATTTTTAAATGAAAGGACAAAAACATCCCACTGCTGTAATACATTGGGTAAAATAACTATTGAATAAGTCACCGTTTTTCTCAGTAAATATATTTAACGTGACTGATGGGCTCTAAAAAGGTGTCTCACTACAAAGGTGCCACACAAGAAACATCTCAGGATGGGATAAAGCAAAGAGCTCTCTCAAGGCCGTCACAAACTTATTGTTGCAAAACATACTGATGGCATTGGTTACAGAAGGATTTTTAAACTTCTGAATGTTCCAGTGAGCACTGTTGGGGCCATAATCCGGAAGTGGAAAGAACATTATTTCACCATAAATCGGCCACGACCAGGTGCAAGATTTCTGACAGAGGAGTGAAAAGAATTATCAGAAGAGTGGTCCAAGAGAAAAGGACCACTTGTGGAGAGCTTAAAAAAGACCTAGAATTACAAAACGATATGTAATGCACTCAACCACCATGACCTGTAGACATGCTCACCACGCAAAACTTCATTGCTGAAGAAAAAGCATGTTGAAGCTCATTTAAAGTCGCTGCATTATATTTAGACAAACCTTTAAAATACTGGGAGAATATAGTCTGCTCAGATGAGACCAAAGTTTAACTCTTTGGATGCCATAATACACACCATGTTTAAAGGTCAAATGGCACTGCACATCAACCACAAAACATAATGGTGTTGGGCTGTTTTCCATCATACAGCACTGGCAAACTTCATATTGTTGAAGATAGGATGAATGGAATAATGTACAGAGAAATTCTTGATAAAAATCTGCTGCCATCTACCAGGATGATGAAGAGGAAACAAGGGTGGACATTTCAGCAAGACAATGATAAACAATAAAAAATTAAGCTGCTAGAGTGGCCCAGCCAAGAAAATCTATAGAAGTAACTTAAGATCGGAGTTCATAGAAAAGGCCCACAGAACCTTCTAGATTTGAAGACTGTTTGTATGTAAGAATGGGCCAAAATCACACCCGAGCATGCGACTAGTTTCTCAGAAATAGGAGGCATCCTGAAGCTGTAATTACAAAAAATCGTATTTTTCTGATGTTTAATTGCATTAAAACGTATGATAAATATCGATATTTCATGTGATACCAAAAATCTGTGGCCCCCCTGAATCCATCTTGGGGGCCCCCAGTTTGAGAACCACTGCTAGGCCATTAATTCTATTTATTTAATCTCATTCAGAAATACCTAAAAATGTACATTCAGATGACTCAATCAAGAACTATTCATATTTACATAAACAATATCTACAATGTAAGGCATTGGCATTAGTTTGAAAAAGGCGTGTCAGTGTAAATGTCTTACCTGTCTGCGTGTAGTGCATCCAGTTCAGAATCACCTCAGGCGCCCGGTACCAGCGCGTCACGACGTAACCCGTCATCTCTGCTTCTGTGTGACGCGCCAGGCCAAAATCCAAGATCTGCAGCGAGACCAAAGACAGGGTGTTACTGCAAACAGTCAGCGGTCACTCTTCTCTTTTATGGAGAAGGAATGATGGCACCAACCTTCAGCTCACAATCTTGGTTAACGGCCAGATTTCCTGGTTTGAGGTCCTGCAATGCATAAAGGTGTAACTCTTCATTTGCATTTGCATTTGCATTTATTCATTTGGCAGACGCTTTTATGTGAAGAGGTTTGAGCATGTACAGGCAATGCCTCGCCAAACAGGAAACCACGGCCTCATGACATCATAAAAAAGCAGAGCACATGCAAAGTCTTGAAGACTTGAACTTACTGATGTTAATACGCTTCTACATATAACACAGCTGTAGGTAGAGGACACATGTGGAACAATGATTTTAAACGGTTCTAGTCCTTGACTACCGTGTATTTTTGGAGGAGAAGTCAATGTGGCACCTCCCATTTAAGACACCGCTGGGTGCCAGAAACAACTCGACAATTCGACTGTCTCTCCAAAACAGACCTGCAAACTCGGAAGAGGTGAAAAAGGTGACAGCCATACGTCGCGGGTGGAGTTTGATGGGGTGGGCAACAGCTATTCACATGACAATCATTTTGAGCTACAGGAATAAGTGAAGAAAAATATAGATTTTGGACCAATCTGAGATTTTCATAAAAAGATTTATACAGTACATGGCCATCCTAAATACATTGCCATCCCAATGCTCCAAGTCGTAATAAAACATCTAAAATGATCTTTATTTGTCTAGGTTTTCTGAGAGGTGCACCTTCCTAAGTCTTTCCTAATACAAAGGATGCGTGTTCATCGGAAGCAAAGCGCTTGCACATCTGACGCTTTGATTTGGGTTTTAAAACATGCAGGATTGAGAAAATAAAGTGCAGGACTGATGTTAAAAGAATTATAGAGAGATGAAGATTATTAAGAGAGATAAAGTGCTCAAAAAGAAAACAAATTGTTATTGAGAGCTTTTATAAAAAAGAAAGTTCAAAAAGCATACACACACATTAAATACAGGCACAGTGATGTGCAGCATACTATGATATTTTAAGTCTTAAAGACAAAGTACATAATTAATCTTCATCAGCATCTTACAGAAACATTTACAGAATATGATACATGCACTATCCAATACGATTTATTTGTTATTATATAAACCTATGTTTTGCCATATTTCTCCATAATATTTACATGCTCGGTTCACGTGAGCTCGTAGCATTAGGACAACATCAGTTGTCCACACTCTTTAGTAGCCTCACGGCTTTAGAAATTACACACATGCGCAGTATTATCGGTTCTCAATCGAACGTGTCCGAAGGAAAGAGCTCTAGGTTCAGTATATACATCCCAGTATCAGCTGCTCGTGCTCATAAGTTCCCACTCCACCCACTTCAGTTCAGTACTGTGACTAACTGAATAATAAAATGGTTTATTTCGAGTCAGAGGGACTGTCAGACATGCCAGAAAATAAGTAATTCAAGTAATTTGTAATTAAGTGCGTAGTCGACATGCGAACTGTTTGGAAAGGTTCATTCCAATTTGGTGAACCGGCTCAAAAGAACGATTCGTTCGCAAACCGGCCATTACTACAAGCCTGTGTGTTAACCCGTGCCAGAAGAGGACACTTTGCATTCGTCCGTTTCAGTAACGCTTTTCACGGGCGCAAACATGACATTTAGAATGCGTGATTCTGGTTGGCCCAAGGACTAACAAAAGACGATGCAGAGTCTGGTTGACCCAAGGACCAAAAAAGACGACGCTGTTAGCTGTTATCTTGATTCTGGTTGGCCAAACGAAACCAGGTGCTGGACCAAAGACATTTCAGATGATCGAGAGTAGATGCCCAAGACCCCCCCACAGAAAAAAAGTATCTTCGGATTTACACGATTTCACATAAATGACCTCTTTTTCATCCAAATCTGCGGATTTTGCAGAAAAACAACTAGTATGCTGGCATGCCAAAAATCTGCTCCTTCAGTTTAGAGCGTTATTTAAAGGTGAAATGTAAGATTTGCCAACATTCATCAACATTTCTTCATTTGTGTTCTGCAGAATAAAGAAAGTCATTCGAAATGGCATGAGAATGAGTAAACGATAAAATATTTTCTATTTAATACTCTTTTCTATGCTATCCATTTCAGTTTACTGTGCAAACTACAAGTGAGCTATAACAAAATGAAAATTTGTAACATCAATAAATATGAGAAAACATAATATTACTAGTAAATTACCAGAATGACGCTATGTGTGAACAGAGAATAGGATTACTGTTACTGGCATGTACGAGGTCACATGTTTACTCCACACAGTTTTCATGTTCATGAAAAAAAGCGAGGCCATTTAGAGGACACTTCCCCTTTATGCCATCACAAAATTGACCGATATTTTCTGTACTTATGTATAAATGGTAGCTCTTAGGTAAAAACGATTGCTTGTGTGAAAAGACAGGTGGGAAGGTTCAGGAAATCATTATTTTGTGATGCTAGAGGCACAGAAATGACATTAAAAGTCGATAACATATTTATTGTCGTTGGCTGAGTGGAATGACTGCACTCTCATCTTATAAGATGAGTAGGTAATCGCTGTTGATAGTTCACCAATCAACACATATTAGCTGTAACTTGATGTAATTCATAGAGATGAAAGCCTCCCAAAGGATGGCATTCATGCTTCCAGGCTAAGAACTACAGAGATCCCAAGAGATGCCATGTGTCTTTAATTCAGCTGTGTGTGGAAATGATAATTATGAGCAGATGCTGTTTATTCACTGCCAGTCTCACTTACTCTGTGAATGATGCCAGCACCATGAATGTACTGTGGAATGAAAAGAAACGGGGAGATCAAATCAGTATTTATCACTCTTTACATTGCTATGTTTTTATACTTGATTATACTAATAGGACAAATTGTGTTGACAGTATTATCAAATCTGTTCGCAGTTTGTAGTTTGTGCACTACAACTGCATTTCATTATTGTAAGGGTTTGCTGGAGGACACATTTCTGTTCTGATCTAGTAAATACCAGATGTGATTTGCAGAGGCCAAATGTTTTATTCCTTAAAGTCAACATGAGACAGTATTCACAATTCGTTCTTAATGAAACAGGCAAGTATTGTCCAACAGGAACTGACTGTTTTTGTAATATGTGGGCATTTCATACCAGTGTGGAACAATGGATGACTGTGGATCTACCTGGATTCGTGAAACAGAGCTAACGCAATGATGTCACGAATATGTTAATTAGCACGTGACATCATCCTTCACAACATTTCCACAAAATCCTGTGGGAAACACTGATCATGGTTTGGATTAAAGCGTCTACTAAATTTAAATGTAATGTAAATAAGACCAGTAATTTGAAAGATTAAAATTCTGCATTCATGTTGACTTTAAAGTCAATCTTTTGAAGTGCAAAAACACGGCGTCAAGAGACCGCATTAGAACTCATTATAATTGTACATTTTGACTATAAATTTCAATTGTAAAAATGACTAACCTAATGTGACACAGTAATTGAATTTTTCTCAGCCAGGACATTTTAAGTCACTTGGTTCAAATTTCTCAAATCTTGTTTCGCCAAAAACATTCAATGTGTTTAAATTGCCTGTGACTGTCTGATCACGCAGTATTGCGCTTTAAAAATAAACACAATTATTTTGTCTCTCTGTGAGATATTTCTTTACCTTAAGTCCGCAGAGCATCTGATAGACCAGGAACTGTATGCGATCTTCTGTCAGGAGACCTTTGACTTTGGAGAGATCTGTGAACAAGTATGGCATCACCAGGTAGCTAAAAAATAAGAGGCACAGAGTTGACTTTCTTGAAGCAACAGTTTAACTTAGTTATTTTACAACTCATAATTATTTTTGTTTGTCATAACCCAGAAATGTCGAAAGCATCCATGAAAGTTTTCCACTCCGTAACATTTCCAAGTCATGCTGCTGTTCGAAAATCTCACCTCCATTTTACATATTTGAACTAGCATGATGTGTTGGGCATGTTGATGCAAAGGGAAGATTAGGAGTCAAACAATTATTAAAAAAACTAGGAATGTAGAGCTTAAGTTATTTGGACTCTTATACTACTATGTCGTTTTGGAGCCTGACAGATGCAAAAAACGGCATTACATTGACTTTTAGATAAACTAATCTTTTAAGTTTATGTAACCATATGCCTATTTGTAAAGATTTTAGCCAAGACTTACAAGTCTTGGAAGTCATCCAGTCTGGAGGCGGGAGTAAATACGTCTAGCAGTCCTATAACCTGGGTTGGATGGCAACATTTGAAGTTGCAAAAACAAAGGAAATGAGTCAGTGATTTCAGTACAAACTAAATAGTGTCATAATGATATAAACAATCATCTGAAACAAGCATCCTGTTCTGTGCACAAACTGTGCATTGATCTCATTTTAGCCCTTATGGGCATTTAGCTCAAACTTCTTATTGGAAACCAGCAGTAAACTATGGAAACATAACCTCAAGGTGTGTCAGGTTTAGGTGATGCTCACATTTTCGTGTTTCATGTGCTTGAGGAGCCTCATCTCACGATAGGCTCTCTTCGCAAAGATCTCCGACTGAAAAGGCCGATGCAACTTCTTGATGGCCACCATCTCTTTGGTTTTGTTATTGATAGCGGAGCTGAAAAAGGAAGAAAAACAACCATAACATTCCAACAATAACAAATGCAATCAAATCATTATTGACTCAATTGCAAGACTAGACGATGTCATTTAAACTTCCATTATATCACATTTTGCTTTGGCTGCAAAAAACAAAGTTTTCAGAACTTGTGGTTTTACAGCTTCTTCTTTTGACAGTGTGTTATAGTGTTGTTAAGCTTTATGTGGCTTCTAGAAAATAAAAATGTAAAAGTTGTTGACATTTCTCCCTGTAGTAATAACGTGACTTTCTTTCGATAAATACTATGCAATACATCCAACTGCCTAGACAAACAAACAAAAAAAACGTATAACACTATATAATTTGGTTTAGTGGTCCTATCAGGCCTTTTATATGGCCATTAGTTAATAAGGTAATATAAATATATAATCCATTTCAAAGTGAATTATATCGTCCTTCTTGCAACAGGTTTCACACCTACAAAACGTTTCCCTCTTTTCTACTGTACTGTAGCCTGTATACATCTATATGATTTCACTTAACCTTATTCTGTTTACACAAACATACATAAAATAGGCCTACCATAAAATAATAATTGCCTATTTGTTATATCAATACATCTCTATGCAACACTAAGACATTACAAAATCTTCAGAATGATCCCACACATGCGTACTAGCACAACAAAACCACAACCTAGATCAATTCACAAATTGCATGTAAACACGACAAGGCAATGGATGCAAAACTAAGATGCAAACCAGACTGTATGCACAGCCAGGATAAAACCCCACATAGAAGAATAACTACTGCACTGCCTTGCCCAGCACCATTTCAAGGACCACATCATTTAACCGTGTCCTGCTTCATGTGGGAACCTGTTGATAGGTCGTTTACCAGCGTCAGGAAGCGCAACGACACGAGAAACTCACCACACACTGCCATACGCCCCGGTTCCGATCTGCTTCAGGCAAACGTACTTGTCCGGAACTTCCCAGATCGTGCTGTTGATCTCCTCACGACTGAACCCGACCCGTGACTCCATTGAGCGATGAAGGGAAACAGGCAGCGAGCAAATCTTAACCGAGCTCACAGCGACTCCTACGCGATATTCTGCATGCGATCCACGAAAGGTCACTACGTAGGAACGAATTTGTCTAGCGCCAAAACAAAAACAAGCAAGCTGCCTATGACGTTTCGTTTAGCGCTGAACGGAAGCGGCACCGACGCGCGAAATCACGAGCCCTTGAAACTTTGTAACATGTTGGCCGCAGTCGAACGCGATCCGATATGTTCGATGATGTCATAATCCCCGCGCACGCCCACTTTCACATTCAAACGACAGCTTGATTGACACGGCGCTGCTGCTCACCATCCGAACCGTTTGTTTTATTATCTTTTGTCCAGCACACATAAAAAAACATAGAATAATTCAGTATGTACTATATATAGTGAGTGATCAGTAGTAGCATTCTTACATACTAGAGTGTTGAACGTTACCATAGTGAATATTAAAATATATTTGCTACAGTATACATTTACTGTAATTAATACTACAGAGTACTGTTGTTTACATACCATTAATAAAGGCTTACTATAATAAATAAAACAAAATGATACTACAATATTTTTGTGCAATGTTTCAGTGCATTCAAGGCCCTTTTAGAAAATGTAAATGTGTATAAATGTCTTTGCACTGCTTAACAAGTGTAACGAAAGTTATACATGTTTGACATTGCTTAATTGTACAATATCCTTATATTTATTTGTTACCCCTCCATCCTAGTACATCCCCGCATCCCATTATCATTTCTAGCACAATTATTTGTACACTTTTGCCTATTTTTTGTCTGTGTGTTGTTGTCTCTGTGTACTGGAAGCTTATGTCACAAAAACAAATTCCTTGTATGCGCAAGCATACTTGGCAATAGAGCTCTTTCTGATTCTGATGTATGTTTTGCCTACAAAAAAGCATCTATCTGGCCCATGCCTTCTCTTCGGCATTATACTGGCCGGCTGCAGGACTGGTATACAGCCTGGTTGTATTGGAAGTAGGTTGCACATCAGAGCAGTAATGCCAATGTGATGGATCGTACAGTAAAGGTTATAGCGAGCCATCACAAAATTAAATGCGGCGAGGATTCTGGGAATGCAATATCCTGCAATATTAATCACTCTCTTATTTTTACGGCCATTGAATCTCACAATTGTGAGAAGGCTATAACTGTGAAAGACAAAAAATAAATCCCTACAGGTGTCAGGTACTGACCCATAAATGACATCTTATTTATTTAAAAAAATTAATCGGCCACTAGATGTCACTGTCATACAATCACAACGTGGGTTGTTTACAGAGCAAGTTCTGTCTAATCGTGCTACACTCCAATACAAAACACACAGGAACGATGCCGCTTACTTGTTGTTTTAATTTAGTACTAAAGCTCTCGGAAAAATACACCGTTTTGTCGTTCAACGTTTTAAATAAGGCAAGTTAGCTCCGCGCTAATCTCACTGGAAGCATCTTGGACGTGACGTCAAATCATCTCGGACGCTCGTCTCCCTGAGGTCTGGGTTGATCGATTGGCCGGAGTTCACAGGTCATATTTACGACCCCGAGACATTATTACCAATACGAGGTCGGAAATTACGAGTTGTGTCGAACCCAAACGAAACCATAACCTAAACCCCCAAGAACGCTCACGGGCATGAGTCGACATAACACCGGCATGACTGCACGTATAATGCAAGTCACAATCATAATGAATGAAATGCATTATTTAAGTCAAAATACTACGTAACATAGTTACTTAAAGTGCGTCTGGAACGTATCGGTTAACGCCATGCAAAACTGCAGGATGCGCACAGTGGTTGATGTTCCTTTTTGAAAGTTAAAATATATACTATGTTTATAAGCCACAAAGGAACGCAAAGGGCGTGTTTAATAAACATATCTAGTGTCAGAAAGCCATCTTGCCCATGTAAAGATAATGAATAAAAAGTGACTCTTACAGTCATGACTTCCTGTGTTGCGGTGCAGAGATAATTGGCTCATTAGCAGCAGACGTGTTGTGGCCCTTCCGTCCTGAACCGACGCTCGTGTGGGGCTTTGCCTCTTTATCCTCGCCGCATAATCACACTGGATCTAAATGTCACCAGCATCGCTCTAATATGTATTCATAACACGAGGGGCTGTATTTATTAAAAGATCTGGGTGGTGTAAACACCAGTTTAGATACACATTTCAACGTCGACTGACACATTGGCACATTTTTGTTTTTTTGACTTGCTTGGAAAAAATAATGCATGCCATAATGAAAGTGAAATTATTCGTCGCATACACCTACAGATCGAGGTAGTGCAATGCTTTTTTAGTCCAAGACTGCGTTCCATTCATTTTATGTTACACGTGATCCAAAAAGCGTGATCGATGTATGACTATTAATAAGACTTTATATAAAAGATACATAGTGCGGATTGAATCAACGTGCAAGGTATAATAGTATTTTTGTTGAAAATTGCAAATGGGATGCGCACGCACACTCTTACTTTTTTATTTATGTATTCATTTGACTACAGTTGCATTTGTGCATGTGTGTGCAACCAATGTACATTTGTGTTTAAATATCATTTGACGCTGCTGTCGGAAAGCGTCATGCATGTTCTTGGCATCCTTATTTTTTTAGGATTCAGAAGGCTAGCAGGAAGAATGAACATTTCAAACCATTTCAAATCTCTCCTGCTGTTTTGAAACAGAGAGAATACAAGTAATTATGAAGTATGCCGACAGGGCCAGTTCCTTCACCGAAACCCCTGATGATTGCACTATCCCCATATATCAAACTTTCCTCAAATTGTACTAAATCTTTTTCTTTTCTTAAAACAACCCAATTTACCCCACTTTCTCTCCAAGGAGAGTTCCAAGACTGAAAAAACTATGTCGGCTCAGTTTTCCTCTCAACTCATGAATAATTTAAAGAGCATGAGACTTCATATTAGCGCAAATGTAGACGCTTCCCGTCTCCTGTCGTAAAAGAAGGACACCGATGATGGCTGGCTGTCGGTTTGCGAGGAAAAGCGGTCACACAAAGAGTCTGCACAAACAAACAAAACGTTCATTATTTTCAGTGCTAAAATCCCATCGGATCAACAGTTCATGCTTTTGTCAGGAACACAAAAGAAGCTTGGAGTGGGCATCGGATCTACACTCAAAATCCGAATGCGTTGTGGGTAAGAATTAGTGAATGTATGTAGGAAATGAGTTTGGACAACACAAAATGGCGGACACCCGAAATGGTACACCTAAAGGAAATAGGGGCGAATTCAGACACAGCTAAAATAATCTTGAGGTGTAATTCAGTTTTAGTGCCATCATGGTATTCTGGCATTTTAAAGTGATAGTTCACTCAAAAATGGGAAAGTAAATGATGACAGAATGTTCATTTTTGGGTGAACTGTCCACTTAAGTGCGACTTCAAATGATATACATTTTATACTGAATAACTCAAATGTACAGATTTAAACATAAAAACACACATTTTGACAAGTAGGCCTATACTTCTTCATAGTTTGTGAGCAAATAATCCTAGGTACCCTGTGCAACAAAATGCATGTGACCAGGAAGCTTTTCATTCTTTTCCACGCGTCTGGGTTGCCATGTGACCGTCCAGCCAGTGATTAGAAACAAATTAAAGATGTGAGTTCCACCTGCATTACTGGGGAATTAATCACCGGCCTCAATCAATGATGTTATCTGGGACTGGCGCTGAAGAGGGTATAAGGTACGCTGGCATGATTAATGATGATAACCTTCTCCATGACCCAAACTCTTCTTCTCAAATCTCTTCCATTTAAATGTGACCTCAGGACAGGAAGTTTTGTAAGTACCATCAGCATGCTGATGCTACCGCCTGCCCACAGGAGACTCTACGGCTCACTAGCTCCGCTGCTGTTGAAGCTCGGCGTGATTCTTCTAAGACAGCGAGGCATCTTGGGAATGACGTTTCGGAGACGAATTACAGTGTCTTCGTGATTCAGAGAGCGTGCGGAACATCGTGTCCGTTTAGCAACAGGCTTCCTGTCTAATTCGGTTCGTTTACGAGCTGATTTGGGCTCGTAAACGAGCGTGACCCGCATGCTAAAGGTTATGTAAATATCATTGGCAAAGTTCAGATTTTCACTTAATTTACTCTGATTTTACCTCCAGTTCCTGTTCTGCCGGTATCTAGTCGGCTGCTGTAAAAGCCTCTGTTAGGCCGAGAATGGAGATAATGAAATGTCCCTGGTCTTGTGAATGTTTCATTTGTTTTAAATAGATTGAAATTGGATGGCAGATGGGTAATAAGCTTTCTATTTTCCCCCTGCAGACACCTGAACACACACACGATCGTTCTTCTTTTTCTTCTCCGCACGAGCACACACACATTTTTAATTATTCTCGACAGAGTCGGCAGCCCGGCACTGTGCGACCGGTCAACTTGCCTTCATGCAACTGTAAGCACTGTCATTACCACCATTACATTAAGAGACGTGCCTGATGAGTCCTTTACCACGGTATTGCCAGACTCTCTCTCTCTCTCTCTCTCTTTCATGCTGTGTCATTGTTATAGTCTTAATGAGACGCTATTGTGCCGCAAAGGCCGTTGCGCTGGTCATTTATTTATCTAAATTATTTATGCATGGGTTTATTCGCTCATTACTTTGGATTCATTGGGAAATTAAACGCAGGAGACGTTCGGGGTCCTCCATTATTCCACTACAGCACTTAGCCCTCATTGTCATGTATCTCTGACAGAGAATATAAAACACTCCTCAAAATAAAGGCATGCTATTATGAGCCAAGACTGATAAATACAGAGAGCTGAATTTCTTCCAAGATCATATATTAAAATGATTTGTTTTGCTCCGGCACGGTTATGCATAAGGCTCCGCCGCAATAAAACGGTATCAAAGTAAACGAAAGAGGTTAGAATGTTATTTGATTGTTTGTAGTTTTCTTTACTGTGTTGGGCATTTTATCACCCTCGTTTCATTCAAAACATGTATATGACTTTTTATTTTGTGGATCATAAAAAAATATATTTGTGAAATGTCTTGGTTTTGTGTCCATGAAATGGAAGTCATTGGGGGCCAGTGTTGTTTAGTTACCAACGTTCTTGCAAAAGTAAATCATACAGGTTTGGAATGACATAATTGTGAGTAAATTATGAAAGAATTTAGCATTTTATGGTGAATATAAATGCCATTAAACTTTTAGTTTACGTCACAGCTTGAAACACAATTTGCCTTGTCCTATTGCTAGTCATATCCGGTGTTGTTTTTCTATTCTGCAGAATTTCTTATTTCACAAATATTTGGAAATGCCTCCTAGCACAAGGTGCTTCATCAATATTTTTGGTCCATTTTCCTAAAACAGACAGAAAGTAAAAATGCACATTTCTGGTAAAATGTAATTCATGCTCAGGGGTACGGTACACTTGCAAATAAATCAAAGCTTACAAACATGGATCAAAATAATTTTAATAAAATTATTTGTGCATGTTCCATCTTTGTGCTGATATGATGGCACAACCGGTCAGATATGACACATGCATTTGTACCCATCATAAGATGACCCAACGTAGCTAAGAATGCAATGTCCGTTGTTTTGTTTTTGGGTGGGTGTTCAGATGTCTATGTTTTTGACTGAATGAATGTGGGCGCTTCTGCTGCATGTCACTATGTATTAAAGGCAGTAAAAAATGTGTTACTCATGCCTGTCATCCCCCCAGCCGGCCACGGACCATTAAGTGACAGTGATGCTCCATGTCTGACATTGAAGCCCAGGAGGCCAGCACCTGTGAGCGAGAGAGAAAGACAGGAACAGAGATAGAGAAAGACCCTTCCTGTCCTGCCTACCAAACGTCAGGTCCATGGATTCATGTCTCGCGTGTGACCCAGCACAGGTTGCACATAACTTATTGTCCACCTGACCTGAAAGTCGAACAGGTAAATGCACTTTTAAGGAATGTCGTAGGTTCAATATAATTTAAAGGGATCGTGCACTCAGAAATGGTTTTGGTTTCATACCCTGGACCTTTACATTTTTACAACCCTTTGTAAATATTTTTTCTATGTTTTTTAGATTCAATCCGCCATACGGCATCAAAAGAAAAACAATTATGCAGATTGAATATCTTACAGTCACCGTCAGTTTGCATTTGTGTCAAATTAAATATGACATTCACTGACTATGGTCCATTGGCATTTGGATTCACTGACTTCCTCTCTTAACTATCCTATTATGGCTGTTTACATATGCATGGTCTTGCCAACTTCTTTCTTTGCCTCTGTCACATATATTTCAAGATGAAAGATTTCAGGTGAATAAAGCACGCGGTAGACTTTTAAACCTGTGGGAGGGAATCTGACGTTTCTCCTAATGAGAGGAAAACTGATTTAAAAAATGAAGAGCGAAGACTTTGCTTGCACTTTCTAGATCACAGTTTTTGTTTTTGGCACGTTTAGGGTGCAAATTAGAACTCACACTCATCTTTAATGTCACACCTATAATGAAGTGCCTGTATGCCGCACGCACACACGCAAATGGTGAAATGAGAGAGAGAACTACAAAATGTGGCCATATGTAATGTGGCAGTATTTCACTGACAAGACAGATAATGTTAAATCTTAAAAGCATTTTCCAATACCGTGTGCATTATACAGAATGTAATGAAGAACATTGAGCATAGAAAACATCAAAGTGTCACGAAAGGGAGGTTTTCTGTATTTTTTTGTACACGGTGGAAAGTTTTTTTCTATCATATCAACAAGCTATATTGCTGAGCTTTGCTGCAGATTTGATTTATTATTCATTCATGTTATTTGACTATTGCCTATAAATCTAACAACTACATTGACACTAACACAGTGAAAAAAGACAGAACTTGATTTTATCCAACGAGAATTGATTGGTTCATGAAGCATTCTCTATATGACAGATGGTTAAAGGGGAGGGGTTGAAAAATAAAAGCCGTTTTAAAGGCAGAGCAAGTTATTGCTGTTTGATGAAAGATTACAAAGACAAATTATTTGCAAGAACGTGAGCCGGTGAGTTTTTTTGAGACGGAACGTTTATGAAAAAGTAAACAGTCAGGTTTGATTTCATGCACATTATATCCGGTATTCTTTACCTGTTTACAAGCAAGATCTAGAGAGAAAAGGTCAATATAGCTAGAAAGATGCCACTTTTGACCCATGGAGCACGTCAGATATATGAAGTTTGGAGGGCAAACTCAGTGGTTTCTTAAAATGGTCTTAGAATTCAAATGAACAAATGTATATGCACTTGATGGTTTTTACATTTTTTATTTTAAAAACATTGAATCATTTGAAAGGATAAGCATAAAATGTGTACATCTTTGTAGGCTTGGTCTTATCAATATTGTTCTTAAACCTGGTCGAATAACATTGTCACCTACCATCTTGAATAATGCGACTTTATGGGTGTTCTAATCCGACATTAACCATGGTTGTTATCCTGGTTTGAAAAATCTCTAGGCGACTGGTATCCTTCAGTTCTCTCTCTTTTGGTTACTGCTCAGGTGTAGACTTGAAACGACAAATTAATTCCAAGAACCAGGGAACCGTTGCAGGATGGGAAAGAATGTTTTTTTCGCTTTTTAACATGCATTTCCTCAGGGTACAAAGTGTACAGAACATACGAATCATTTGACTAATGCCTCTATGTGTGCCAGCGAACTCAAAACTTGTTACAAATGATCCAGTCCACCATTAAACCGTATTAATTATGCAAGTATCAAAATCTTGCCTTAGTACTTCACAGCCTCATTTAGGGCATGCAAGGCGAGTTAAGTAGTGCGAGGGAAAGCCAGGGAAAAACTGTTTGGCATACTGTATTAAATACGCATTGAAAATGTTGTTTTTAAAGTTCTTTTATTACTTTGGGCTCATATTCGTGCAACTAATTTGAACCGTTTCATATTTTCATTTAACGTTCTCAACATAAGTGTTTTTAATTAATGTGACAGAACATTTTCTTTGAACTCTAACAAGATATGAAGTTAACAAAGGCAAAGCTTTTCTAAATTAATTTTAACCACAAAACTTAAAAATATAACAAACTCGAAATCTCAAAGATAAATGAACATTTAACCCTAACAAGTGTTTCTCTTTACTGAAAAACACATAAAACAACACTTAATTAAGAAAATAACTCTCAAAATGCAGTCTTGCGCAAAGCATGCTGGGAAATATAAATCCTCTGCCTAGTTGTAACAATTATGTTAACACAACACAAATAATTTATGTAGTGCCAACATCAATGAATAGTTACATAACTGAACAAGAAAAAATCTTGTTGTGACAATATTTTACACACATTATGTTACTTTAACTTATTTAAATTAATCCAATTGGACAAGCAGCTAAAAAATTTTTTTCACTGTATAAATATTTAAAATAACAATTTCTTGATTATGTATTATATTTTATATGTATTTATTAATCTGAGGCAGCGCACAAGAACAACAACAGTCCTAAACAGCATTTTCCAGAGTCTTTTTCACAAAATGTATACAATTATTTATATTTTTAAAGATATTATTAGATGCAACACTGTAAACAGATTTTTTTCGAATGCGGTAAAAATGTAAAATTACATATAAAATCGCCCATTTCTAGGTAAAACAACCAAAAAAACCTAACTTTATTTGACAAAACCCCAGCTGCCAGAATATTACAGTTTTACGGGTATTTTGTACAGTGTATATTTTGTATCTATAAAGAAACCATGAAATTGAACACAGGCAGTTCAAACTGAATTTTCTTTTAAGGGATTGTTCACTAAATAATTCTGTCATGAATTACTCATTCTCTAGCTGTTACAAATCTGTGTAAATTTCTTTGTTTGGTTGAACACAGGGAAAGATATTTGGACGAATGATTGTAACCAAACAGTTCTTGGACCCCATTGACTACCATTGCAGGAAAAAATACAATGTTAGTCAAACGTTCCCCAGAACTGCTTGCTTTACATTCTTCAAAATATCTTCTTTGTGTTTAACACAAGTAATTGTGTTACTATGGTAGTCAGCGGGGTCCAAGAACTGTTTGATTAAGTATTCTTGCAAATATCCTTCTTTGTGTTCATCAGAACAAAGCAATATATTTATATACAGATTTGGGACAACTCAAAGGGTGAGTAAAAGATGCCAGAATTGTTATTGTTGGGTGAACTGTCCCTATAAGTTTGTAGTTTCTGGGACACAGGGAGGGATATGCAGTCAGTACTACGGAAAGCAGCCTATACATACAGTATTTTTCCATCACTGTACCACATACAGATTTTCTAATGATCTGCGCAGGCCCACGGATGACAAATAGCCATTTTATGATGTAGAATTGACGGCATTCCAGTCACAGCCTCTTTATTACTTTTTCTTTTCTCTTTCTCTTTGTACCCGACTGCTATTAAAGTGCTGCATCATTAAGCTGTATAATGCCATTTTTAAAAAGGCTGACAGTCTCTGGGTTTTTATGAGTGGCAGCAGAGACTGTGCCGGAATAGTGATGAAACCATATGGGGAGAACCGGTGTAAATGACTTCTTAGTAACGCAGCGGTTCGTGAAGGGCACGATGATGGGCGGCTGGCAGCAAACTAATGATCTACACCCTAAATGCAAAGACCGGAGGAAAACAGAGCGGTAATTAAAAACAACACCGGGAAAGAGACCGCTCGCTGAACGCATCGCTTTCGATCCCGTTTGGCCTTATGGCACACCGCAGTGAAGTCTGGGAAAATGCGCCGGCCGCTCGGGGAGTATTAGTTAATCAGATGCGTGGGATTTGAGTCCTGGCTGCCAAGTGATAAAATGGCAAATGTCTATATGATATTCACCGTATAGACGTTCCTCAGGGAACTGCACGGTATGCATATTCCTGGTGCGGTTTTTAGTGCGGATAATGAAGTTATCAAAGCAACGACACTGGCTGCCAAAGTATAATTTTATATTGCTGTCACTTGTGGACATGCATGTATATAGTATCAGAGGTAAGAATTAATAAAACAACAAAATTGAATGTCATCTTTAGCTTTTTCTATTAAAGAAATTGTTGTAATTTTACACCTGTTAGATTTTCTTCCTTCTACAAAACACAAAAATGATATTTCAAAGAAACCGTTGGTCCCCATTGACTTGCATTGGTTTTGTGTCCATAGAAGTCTTTGGTAACCAAAGGTTTTAAAAATATCTTCTTTCGCAGAAGAAAATCGCACATGTTTAAATTGACAACAGGGATAGAAAATGATTACAGAATTTTCATTTTGTAGTTGTACTATTCCTTTTCAACCATTACAAACTTTCTTTTTGTAAGGTGTTTTGGGCATTATTCCAGCAGGATTTAATGGTGTTTTATTGATCCCATCTGCCAGACAAAATCCCACTCATAGGATCCATCATTTACCAGTAGAATTCCCATAATAACCATGATTTCATTTCAAATTTCTAAATTGAGCTGGGTTTTACAGTTTTCTTTGGGACCTGCTAAATAAACATTGCGTACGTTCAAAATGGGCATTGAAGTGGGTTACTTGGCGTAGTTGTGAATTATTAATACGTTTATAAATTGTTCTTTCAAATTGATTTTACATGCTTAAGTCCATTATCATAACGTACATTGCATTATTTAGCCAGTTATTGCATGTTGCACATCACGCAACTCTTGTTAATGATCCGAAATGACATGAATTTTGAAATCTTACCATACAGTCAAGTATTTTGGCCTTGCGAATAAACTTGTATCTCATTCATTGACAAAGAAAGTAAAAATGTATATTTTCCCCCATATTTCAATTCAATTATATTTTGAGATTATACAAGTCTGTGAGCCCTGCAAATAAAAAAGACCCTTGTCAGAGACTAATTTACACAGATGTTTGCTATAAAACAATGTCTGTGTTGAAAGATAAACAACCAAATCCCATCATTATATACCCTGTAAAGAAAGCATGTCTCCCTTTTCATAACAGCGTCTTTGACCCTAACCAATAGGCAGGTTTGATAATGACGGCGTGTAATTAGTGTTCTTTCTTTTGTTTGCGTCTCATTCCTCTGAATAATTAGTCTGCAGTGTTTATTTTCCCTGCTAATTAGTGCATGCTAATGATGTAGAGGTCGCAGCGTGTGATCTCGGCCAACCATGTGATTCACCTGGCATCAGAGATACAGCGAATATGAAACTTTAGATTTTACAATCGAGTCCTCCTGCCAAAATTCTAACTATTTCCCTTGTCGTGTAGCACAGGTTCATAAACTATATTTCCGAGCAAACACTTCGATCCAAAATGTGTGATTATAGCAGGAATATTATAAAGACTGCCAGCTAATGCACAGATGGGCATTACGGAGCTTTAATGTATCATCTAAATCAGTATTTAATATAAAGTAGTTTATAATTTAAAAGAACATGTTCTTTATTCTTTACGAGTTCTTCAAACCTAAACAAGGAGCAAGATGAAGTTGAGTACAGATGCTCTGTAATGCGTTCACAAAATTGCACACGAGATGAATAATTTTGGCATATTGGCTTGATTTATCATTGCTTAAATTTGGCTTGTTTTCATAGAGATAAGATCCAAAGTTGGAACATGTTGAATATCAGAATCAATTACAGTCTGTCATTAAATTTTGGTTCTGGCACACAGTTTAGTTACGTTCAAAGACTTTAAGCATAAATGAACAGATGCCTAAAGAATCTGCGTTTTTGTCTTAAAAATAGAATTACGGTTGAAGGAATAGTTCGACCAAGTGAGCGAGACTATTTTTTCCTTACTCTTTTGTGATACTTTCCATTGACCATAGCTCCCTTATCTTATTCTTATCCATGCATTTACAAATTTTGCCCTTAGGCTCTATTATATGACCTACTCTGTTCCACCTTAAAAAACTAAATCACATGGATTTGGGGAACTATTAGTGTTCGCCTGCATTGGTTTTACTGATTACTACCCAGCCTGTGTGCTCCGCACCAGACAGTCGACACCTTTAGGGCATGTCTACTGACAGCCTAAGTGTGCAACCATTAACACTCGCTTAATGTGAGGCAAGCAATGCCAGTTTGTCATTAAACTGTCAATTAGAGACCCAAAGTGTTTACTAATAAATTAAAAAGTGCTCATCTACGACCCAGTAAAATTTCCCCCTACTGCACAGATCCGACTTTCTAACTCGTATACTAGGTGTGCTTTACAGTCGAAAACCTCCATCCATATAGACAAACAACCGCAAATTGGGCAAAATGGATACGTGGGGATTTCAGATGGCCCTGTCTGTGGTTTGCCGCAGGATTGAGCTTTTTTAAACAGCTACGGGTTGATTTTTTGTTTTGTGGTATGAGGGTTTGGCACATTACATAAATCAGAGTTGAATTTTGAGGATAATCAACAGCCTGCAAATTGAAACAAGTTTAATATAAAAACAGACTGTGATTACAAGAGAGCGACAGCAGAATTGTGAAATGAAAATGGACGTTTCAGTGGCAACAACATAAACAAAAGTGATGATGCCCAAACTTAAGTTTCTAAACTTAGTTTTAATCAAATTGAATACAATTAGTATACGATAAAATATAAATGACATCTAAAATACATGGTTATACATAGCCACTAGCCAGACTGATAACCAAACACAGACCTGAAGTTAACTTTGGGCCTGGCGCGTTTGTGACCGTCGATAAACATATGAAATCAAATCCATACGATATGCTTCTATATTATGTTAATAACACAATTGAGCCTCTGTGAAATCAATTAAATATACCCTTTAAAGTGTGTAAATGTAAGTAAAAAAAGTCAATGAGTAACTCAAATATTTCTATTATATATTACAAATATAATTTATGAATGAAATACTTTAAATCAATAAATGAAGTTGAAGATTGTTTAATATGTCCCACTGAAAAAATCTTTTAAGGGTTTATTGTGATATTTTCTTTGCCACTGAATTATTTGTGCACACATTTACATTACATAACATTTATGCGTTTTGCATGTACAAATGATCTAAATCGTCTCACAGTGAGAACACATTTGATCAGTATGTGTGTTTCCTGCATACGAATCATGCAATGCTCTTGAAGTTACCCGAACTACACTTAAAATAAATCGCTTTTTACATTTTAAATATTACAATGCGACTGGGTTGGTTCAGGATGCAGAATGAATAAAACCTAGTGCTATGTGCAACACCGGGAATGTTACAGTTTTATTGTTAGCCGAAAGCATATTCGAATTGCCAGACTATTTAATAAACAAAGATGCAAGCTGGCAGAGGATACATAAAACCTTCTGAATGATGGATGTTTGAATACCGCAGGGCACAGATTACGTGAGGGCCTCGCTGTTGGGCTGGTTTTGGGATTGGATGTTGGGCAGGTATAGGTCACAAGGACCTGGCAACCCTGAGCGTGGTGTTGTTTATGAAGTACGGTGAGATGCATGCAGATGTTCTATACCCTGTGCTTTGTGAGGCGGTCTGTCTGTTTCCGAGTGTAAATTATTCCTGTGCTCTTCCGCCCGCTGGCTGCTGCCTTTGCGTTAGTGAGCCGAACTAAATGCATTTCAATGAGAGAAAGACTCCAACTTTTCCTCTCCTCAGGGGGGACTGGCAAAGAGAAGAATGCTGACATATCAAATATTAAAAATAAGTGAAAAGATTTAGTTTTGCAAAAGTTTTTTCCGGACTGTTTCATAGAGCCTGTTGGCCAGCTGTGTTACGGGTGATGCGTGTTACGTAACCAGATCACTTTAAGATGTAGAAAAGTTGACTGATGTTTGACTTTTTGAATTCGCAGCATAACACCAAAGTTAATATGACCGCAATATATTTATTGACAATCAAATTTGAAAGCCTCCGCATCGGTTTACATAAGCATGAGAGCTTTCTCCGCTCAGCTTTGAACACAAGTCTTGTGTTTCACAGTCGGAGGTATTCACATTTGAATTATTTGAAGAAAATTCAAGGGAATTGCATGCAAGCAATGTTGGCTGGAAAGAATATCAAATGAAATAATACAAATAATAATAAGGGCGAGTCAAGCGTGGCGCCACTATTCGGCAAGACAGAAAGCCTCAGTCAAGTGAAAGTGTGAAAATGCGCGGTACAATCAAGGAGGTCTATTATACCTGGAAAAAGCAATCTGTTAGCATTTCCACTGATCTTAGATCAGCGCGGATGTTGACGGCAGATGAATATGCAGGCGGGGTTTTCAATGTAGGCAGGCCATCACCAAAACAGCTCTCCAATCTAAAGCAGAGCTTCAATGGGTGCAAAACACAAGCTTTTGATATATGTAAAGGAATCATTTACACGTGTCAAATAAACCCAAATAGGGTGATCAGGATTTTGATGTGATGCGAAGAAGAGGATTTATTTTGCAACAATGATTGGCTGATTGTACATTATCCCGTTTATTAAAGTGCTACTTAACATATAAGTAGATCAACAGAAATGATTAACATTATTTAATTAAATGAAATAAAGAAATCAACGTGCTTCGTAAAACGCATGAACCTAGCACAGTTGCCAGGGACAACCGTCAAATTTAGAAAAATACAGTACATGACCGTACATAAAATGCTAATTTCGACCAATCAGAATCAAGCATATTATATAACTAATAGCGATGTTAATGAGTGAAATTATGTGGGTAAAAATAATAAGTTATAGAAAATATACAGTCAAAATTAAGAGACCATTACAAATTTTCATTTATTCAGCATTTATAGATGTCTTGTGGCCATTTCCAGGGTCTGGAAGACTGACAGCATGACAAGACACATGAAAACTAGCATACATTTTGTTTAACCTTTCCTAAATACATGTACAAATATTGCTGTTGTACTGGTTAAAAGTGAATATGAACTTGCTCTCTTTGCAGTATTTGAGGTCTGAAGAAAACACAGAGCATATTTTCTGTTACTGTTTTCATTTTCTGCAAAGATATGCAAATAGAAACAATATTTATATTAGAAATTTGGGAGAAATATTGTTTGTAGTTCACAGAATGTAACAAAAATTATCATTTTAGCTAATCAAACATCAATATTAAATTCAGAAAAACAATTCAAAATTCTCTAAATTTTTTTTGTACGGCGTATATCATAAACAATTTGATTCTATTTGATTGTGTTTCATTCAATTTCTGGGTCTCTCACCTTTCTTACCTGCCCCCACATCTCCCACCAACATCACAAGTGCCTGGAAACAATTCCTGCTTTTCACCTTGCACTGCAAATATCTCTGATATTCGTTGAATGTAATTAAAAGAAGATCACCAGCAAGTTTTTCTCTTTAATTTCAAACCAAGCGTTTCAAGGTTGATTTTCACTGCACACAAGAGAAAAATTAGGAAAACAAGCCCCAAGCTGCTGAATATAAAACAGGAGGAGAACATCTAAAAACACGCCAAGCCTTTTTTTTATTTCATGAGAAGAATAACCGTCTTCTTTTTCTCTGTGCTTAGATGTGTCTCCGGCGTGCCGCTCGGTATTAGATTAAAAACTCAATTTTATTCTCAAAGGCTAATAAAAGCAGATCTTTAGAAACCTCTTTCTTTTGTCTCGTTTACAACCCAAGTTAAGAGTTCATTACTGTCACCTTGGTGGTTCGTACATTAATCTTGGGGCCTTGTCCTTTTCATGCCAGACAAGCTGGCAGAGGAACAAATAGCTTGTTACACTGTGGCTTTAGTTGACCAAGTGTTTTGTTTTCTCTTTTTTCTTTTGATCTAGTTCTACTATTCTCTATAAAAATCTTTCTTTCACAGTGTGCGTATCCAGTGAAGCGTTCATATCTCGCAATAAGATACATCTTGCAATCAGTATCAAACACTGAGGCCGCCTCCAAAAAAATCAATGGAACACAATCAGAGAAGTCAGACTCATGAACCGATGATTGCGCGGCACCGGCTCTCCCATTGATTATAAAGATAACAAATAAAAGACTATCAAAATGTGGCTGCTTGTTGTTTACGGCCACATTTTTTCCCAAGAACAAAAACTTTGATGAAGTGATACGTGTAACAATAGCTTTGATAGCGAAACAATAACACTTTTAAAAGTAAAGAAGGACAGCAATAAACCTCAAACACATCCCGCTGAGACGACATTGCGCCGCAAAATAATAGAAGTTTGAAAAGTAATAACTGTTAAAATAAGTATGTGAGTAACATCACTAAGTGTGATCCCTTGACGTAGTCATTATCTTTCCATTAACACCTTCTGAAATGTTCCAAAAATGAGTTTATAAAGTTAATGGAGTGCTAAAAACTTTTGATATAAACTATAAATAAGATCAATTTACTGAGAAAAAGTATTAGAAAAAGTTTTGCTTCAGGGAACATTTTACATTAAAGGAACAGTTGACCCAAAAATGAAAATTCTGTTACTCTGTTCTTCAAAAAACTGTATACATTTTTTAGTTCTGATATTTGGAAGGATGGTTGTAACCAAACAGTTCTTGACCGCCATTGACTACAATAAAACTGCTTTGTACATTTTTTTGTTCTGTTGAACAAAAAAGAAGATATTATGAAGAATGGAAGAAAGGCAAACAGTTCTGGGGCACTTTTGACTACTATTGTAATGTTTTCAACTATGATGGTCAATTGTGGCCAAGAACTGTTTGGTTACAACCATTCTTCCAAATATCTTTCCCGTTGTTCAACAGAAGAAAGAAATGTTAACGCTTCAATTGTCCCTTTAAGTGGAAACTAAAATATTAAAATTGCGTGGTGCAGAAGTAAATCAAACACTGACATTTTTTAATAGTACCATGATATGTAAAATGATGACATACATTTACATTTAGCTTCTAAATATCTTACTATGAATATGTGTTTTTGTTTTCTGCATGTGAATCTAATTTTAATGTTGGCTGGTTTTAGTTTTTTTCATGATTTAAAATTATGGGTCCAGGTCATGCAACCTGTCCACATTGGCAGCTACCTGATTTGGCTGTGATGGACAATATTGTGCCAAAATACCACTGAGACGCAACAACAACAAAGATATCAGAAGCATAGTAGACAAGCCTATTTATTTTGCACGCTTACATAGTTTGTTTCGTTTTCATATATATCTTTAATGCAGTTTTAACCCTGAAGTCCTGAACAAACAAACCTGTGACGCATTTGTGGTCACGGCCATTTCACATTTACATTTGGGAAAAGAGAAAATTGTCAGATTCATAGCACATTATTTCCACTCCCTTCTCCAGCCTTTTGTGTAAATCATGCTTTATGACCTAAAAAGAAGTGGATGAAAAGTAAATGATAAATATGTTTTAATCTTTTAATGATGTTGCTGAGACCCCCTCACACACGAATGCCCCGGCCTGCCGCATTGACTAGTGTGTGTGAGTATGCATGACCACTTTAGTGAGGTTAAGATGGTCAGATAAGCCATCACAGGTCCTGATGTGAGAATTGAATGGTTTCTGGCTTTGTCACTTCCCCCAGTCCAGGAAGCAGTTCCCTGCGGCCTTAATTATAGAGAAAGCTCTATAGTCTTCACTGGCACACTGTCCCTCCCTCCCTCGCCCCATCTCCCTCTCTCTCTCCCACTGTCTCATCAGTTCAAACACCATCTCACCTGCTCCAATTACTCTAACCATTTTCTGCAGTGACACTGGGCTCTGAAATTGTGTTGCAGTCGCCATGCTGTGGATCTGGAATATAGGCAAAATTGGGATGTTACCTTGATCTTGAAATAATGCAATTATGCATTCAGTAAACAGTACTTTTACATTGAATATACAATATTTATACGTTTAATATACAGTATGCTAACAAAAGGTTTCCAGTGACAGTCAAATCTGCAAATGGAATTGTAAGGATATGTTTTCAAACAAGTCTGAATCCAAAGCCATTTTGTTGAAGGAGCAATGTGGAGATTTTAGCGGCATCTAGCAGTGAGGTTGTGAATGGCAACCAATGGCTCACTCCACTGCACTCGTCCCTTTCGAAGCACTACTGCGGCTCTCACAGGACAAAGATATTGTTGCGCTTTTGCTAGAATTTTAAAGTTTTATATAATTAACACTGCGTATAGGAATTTATAGTCTGTTTAATTTTTTAACCTGTCTTTCCTTGTCTTTGGTGTGTCTGAATCTGTGCTCTGTGTTTTCACCTTTTTGGTATTTACTTGAATAACCTTATATGTTTTCCTTATAGTACATATGTTTTCTTGTACAGCTGCTTTGTAACAATGATAATTGTAAAAGCGCTATATAAATTAAGTTGACTTGAGTATCACAAAGAACCCCCAGTGAGAGTTGTTGAAATATAATTGTTAAATTCACATATAACTTTGAATATCAGTCTGACAATGGGTGTAGGTTTTAGCCGTGATATGATAATCACTTTGACAACATGTGTTGAAGTGACTGTAGGGGGTATATATGATGACTCAATGTACCTGCGGAGTTAAAGTTAAAGAGTGTCTTATCTGACTTCTCAAATAGTTAATTGACGTTCTCATTTTACTGTTTATTAATTAAAGGTATAAGAGGTAAAGGTGCTATATTGTGAATGTAATCATGATTAAAAGGCGCTGTTGGGCAAGATTTAAACCTAAAACCCTCTTTTACCTTTTGTTTTTATAAAATGATAGCCACATAGTAAAAATACTAAGACAAATGTTACGTTTTTATAAGATATTTTTAAAGATGCTGGGTTGTTTTCAACTCACGGTTGGGTAAAATATGGACAAACTCAATCTTGGGTTTAATTAACCTATGTTGTGTTGTTTTAAACCCTGGTTGGGTCAAAAACAGACATTTTCTATAATCTTTTAAACCAACATTGAGTAAACCAATGGGTTTCGTCTATATTTTACCCAACCATGGGTGATATCAACCAAGCATTTTAGAACGTCAGTTATTTTTTTGACATATTCTGAGATTCACTTGATAAGCGAACGACACAAGCTTGGTTTCAGAGAAATCAAAGAGATTTGTGAAGTTAATGCTTAAAACATAAAAAAGGTTTGCAATGGGGTAGAAAAACAATCTTCTTGATTGCTTTCGTAACCCCACTGACAAAGAGATTTTTCTTGTTTTAGGCAGAAACAACATTTTGATTTCCCTGAAAGCACGACAAAACATGCGGAGAATGTTTATCACTTCTCATATTATTTATAAGAAAGTGTATTATTTTGCTTCTAATGTTCAGTAAATATATCCTGTTTTTAAGAAGTTTAGATAACTGTATTAAAAAATTATAAAAATGGTGTTGTCCTAGGTGACCGGTTTTACCTAGGTGTGCTAGTTCGATTCCTCTCATACTGTGCTGTCTCTTTTTCTACATTCAAAAACATATATTTTTTAAGTAAATGTTTCGCATCCGATCATCTTGTATAAAGTCTAAGAAAGATTTGACTAATTTAGTTACAGAGACATTAAAACACGACACACGATAATAAATATATCTAATCTTATCTGACATAATATTCATGATATAGTTGCTATAACGACCATCCACCTGAACATTATTCCTCATGTTCTCAAGCTATTTATGTGACATTGAGCTATCTGACACGAGTCCTGATTTCGAACACGCAGGGACTACAGGTTATTTTTATGCAGACTGCATACCATTGCATAAGCCAGGTGAAGATTTTCAGAACCCAGCAGGACATTGTTAAAGAAATATCAAAGAACGACTTCTTTTTTTAAATTCAGGATACATGTCAGGTTAGAAAGAGAGAGGGGGGGGGGCGGTATCTCTAAGCTGCGAGATCAAAATCACAAATGCCACTTTTATTAAAGACTGAAAGATCGGGTTGTTTTGCTAATGCTTTTGATTCTCGCAGCAGGGGAGATAAAGCGAATGAATCACATTAGCAGATGTAGCAACTGGAGCAGAACTTTGATATTTTATAGCAAATTACATAGGCTGCCTTTCTCTAATAGATGGAAATCATTTTGACATTTGTGGCACCATGTGTTCTTTCAAAGACTCATTGACCCCGGCACGAAACATGTGAAAGTATGAACGTGCAGAATGACGCGATGGGAAAAGATACAATTTGTATCTTATTATGCATGAGTTTTAATGGCTCTGTTACAGTTAATTAGTAGAATCCGATTTTGTACATGATTGAAATTCATTTTAGTGTTAATTAAAGTCAAAGTATCATTCTTACAATTTGATATAAACTACACGTTGCGCTACAGTTCATAAAAAGTTGTCACGTCTCTGTTAGACTTACTCTTCAAAGCCATTGTTTGGACCGATTGAGGTGGTACCAGAACGAAACTGTTAAAGGACCAAACTCTCGGAGGTTTTTGATGTATGAAGATCTTATCTGTGGTCCTTGGAGGTCCTAGAGAAACCACGCGTGGAGCTCCTTCATCCGATTCAATAAGAAATAGCAGGTGCAGAAGAGATGCACATCTGTTGAAGATATGACTCAGCTCATTCCCTCCTTCATACACGTCTGGGCCGATGTCACGCTAGCAGACGTGATTATAATTCTCGTCAGATGAAAGAGAAAGACAGGTGCTAATTGCTTGGAACTCCTCTTTCTTCTCCATCTCATTGGTCACATTTCATTATGCCTCAGTTAAGCGGGGCCTGAGAGAGACTCTGGGATGTTTTGGAAAAGAAGACGAAAGTACTACAGTCATTTTTCTTTGCATCAGCCTCTCAAATGAAAGAAAAAAACTTTCTTTATCGCTCGAACACAGAGGCTGTTCTGAAAACAAATGAGGACTTTTTCACCGAAGATATTCCATGAAATATAAGACTGGTTTGCATGTTTGAAAACCAACACGGTCTGATGGGAATTCGTGACATTGTCACGAACTGTAATCTACTGATTCGTGTTCACGGACATGAATTTCCTTTTCTTGTCACCAGCACAGCCTTTAATCGAATGCATTTTAAAACACGGTATCTTTAATACGTATATATATTTCAACGCAATCTGATGGGAATTCGTAAATTTTTTACAAGGTGGCTCATTCGTGTGGATTCCTACGCTCTCATTCATGTTTTGTTATGATTTGACTTTGCACCCGTTGATGTTAGGTTTAGGTGCAGGGTAAGGGTGGCCCTTTATCGTTGCTTTGCCATCTTGTTTTTAGGTAAATTTGCCTTTGCGGGTGTGATTTTCGGGTTTGGGATAGGGTAAGGTGTTGGTTAGCCACCTCCTAATATGTGCGATATCAGGTTATAAATAATAATGTACATACACTTACGATACTACCGTTAAAAATCTATGTCTGTGTATTAAAAGTTGTGCTGAGTGACACAATAAAAACTATTTTGTTTCTACGAACATGAATCAATAGATTCTATATTTCGTCCCTTAGTCACAGATGCTTGATGAATAAATAAGATGTTTTGAACAAATTGATTGAATAATAAAATGACTCATTAAAACATTGCACAAGCTACTGTTCATTTTAGTTTTAATTAATGTCCAACATTTCTCTTTATAAACATTGCTGTATAAATTAGTTTCCACGTACAAATTGTGTACTTTAATATTTACTCCAGTAAATCTTAAGACACTAATTTATTTACTATGGCAAGACTCAAAAACATAAGTATTTGCGGCAATTTATTCAATTACTATACTTCAAAAATTGTATTGTAAAGTATAATACTGATTTCTATGGTAAAAACAACATTTTCATTTAGATCTGTGTATTAAGGAAATGTGGTTTATTATATATATTTCAATTATGAACAGGGACAGCGTTGTGATACTACTCATGATACTTCAGCAAATATAGAATCATTAAGATGTTTATGTTAGCGTGACAACCCTAATGCATACTGCTTTAATTCGGTAATATGAAGCAAGACTATCTGTTCATCCATAAACTCATTGTTTATATAGAATCGCTACAGAAGTACAACATCAAAAAAACAATCATCACAATAAAAAGCACCATAAACATAAATGGGAATATAATACAAATACAAATAATATTAGCAACAACAGAATTATCATATGGGATACGCTCATAAACCAGCTAAAACACATCTTGAAAGTCTATTTGTCCCAGCACCCTATTTTATTCCAGTAACAATCTTCTTTCCACTCCATGAAGTTCTTAGCGTCTGCTGCTAACAAACACAAAGTGAATTGCTTGTAGATTATACTATATTTCTGTTTATTAACTTTCTAATAAGGTTTGATGAGGGCAGTTGGGCCAGATTCGGTTAATGCACATACCGCTCTGCTGCTTGGCTCCTTTACCAATTCAGAAAGAGAGAGAGAGAGAGAGAGAGAGAGAGAGAGAGAGAGAGAGAGAGAGAGAGAGAGAGAAGGCAGAGCGCATTCGAGACAAGTATGGAAAGTGCGGGCGTGCTAGAGAACCATCTGGACATCAGCTGCCTCTGGGGACAGGGGGCATCATATTGGGTCTGGCTTTCTCTTCAAGGCACATTCACAACATTTGCCAGGAGACCTGGATAACAGCAGCTCTGCGGCCGAGCTCGCTGCTTATAATTCATCCAAGCTGTTGGGTTACAGCTCCTAACATCTCTCAATGTTAAATCTGTCAATTTCATCGGTTCTCTCGCCTTGCGGGTATTGATCAGGCATTGGCGCACACGAATGCTACAAAGATTAATGAGGGCATAGAAACACGGCCAAATTTGATCTATTGCTTGTACCTCCTACAAGTACATGCATGATCACATGACCTAAAAATGTAGGCGTGTAAATAATGTAAACTCACAGCATTGTATGTCTCTTCTTCCGTCTGAAACACCCTGTTCAGGTTATGGGTTTCTAGGCTTAAAAGCTGATGATTTATATGAAAGGGTTAGTTCACCCAAAAATAAACATTCTTCATTTATTTACTGTAAAATCATTATGTATATAACTCTTCTGTGGAAAACAAAAGAAGATATTTAGAAAAATGTCTCAAGGGATTTGTGTCCCTGAATATAGAATGATAGTCTGGTTCACTGGTTTTTCTAAATATCTCTGCAGAAGAAAGAAAGTCATACAGGTTTTGATTGACATGAAGGTGAATAAATGCTGAAAGTATTTTCATTTTATATTTACGCTTTTACATTTTATTTTCATTAATATTAAATAAAGGAGACATCTGAAATATGGCATTTACGGTGTTTTATATTTTATACATTTTAAATATGCTCAGCTGTCAATATCTGCAAAAATTTATACATACTAAGAATATAAATGTTGTATCGTACTGCATGCACAATATTAAAAAATATATGCTCTTGATAATATGATATATTTATATACGATATGACATATAATATATACATTTTAAACCTGATATATCACTTTTTATAAAAGCGTTCAATTTGTTTACATTAGTTAAACATGTAATAAACAATAATTGTTGTAAAAACACGTAAAAAATGCATTACTATTGCCTAATGTTCATTTAAGCATTTTTTACACATTGAGCTCCTTAAATGAGCATGCTAATGTATTACAAATGAACAATAAATGATATTACTTTGTGTGTAAATAAACATTAGACAATCCTGGTTGTTATTCATCTAATAAATTCACTGACGTTCATAAAATAAATCTGATATTCCTTCCCATGTAGAGACAAGTAGGTTTATTTCCACTCTACTCTCTTCAACACAACCACATTGTGCAGTTCAAGAAAATGAAAACAATGTAGATTAGGCAGATCTATCTTTGTCATAAAAAATCTGTTTCTTTTGCATTCACAGTGACCCGTTTCTATATGCTCCGTGACATTTTGTTGCCCTTGCGGTGCGTCTAAGTCGCAAACAAAAGTGCAGAGCACGCAGAAGATGAAGGGTAAATAACACACACAGAAGTGATTTCCTCAGGAAACACTGCGCCAGCCATCTCAAACATTCTCTTTTCTCTCCAGCGATAAAGGCACGTCTATTTGAAGCTAATTAAATGCAGGCCAGTGGCTGAATCTCTGGGTTCGGAGTGCTGCACGCCGAGGGTTTGTTTTAGGGCATCGAGATGGAAATTGTGCCTTTATCTTCTGCTTGCAGTGAGCTGAGGTCAATCAACCAGATATGACAGTTTGTGGGTACGGGACACGAGGATGCCTTAAGGGACAGTACCTGTTAGCATGTGAAAAAAGTGCGTATCTTAGTGCACACGAGAGCGAATGTGATGCTCGTGGGGTTTGATACAAGTAACGTTTGGTTGTGAAAAGGCTTTTCTTTGAAGACATCTTCCTCTGCATCTTTCTCAAGGCTGCTCTTCAGATCACTTATATTATTGCTTTCCTTTCAAATAAATATTCAAGCATATTTATGCGAGGTACATTATTTTTATATAAGCAATTGGACTAATGAAAGAAATGGATAATTATTTTGTAGATAAACAACAGCGCTGTATGATGGTGATGGAACAGGCAGAGCACAGCTGCTCGGTAGCACATCTCTGAAGTGCTGTTGCCATGGAGGAGCTGTTTCTGATGCAGCGAAAGATTCATGAGTCATGCTCATCGCTGGAATATGTTTAAGAGTTTCGAGGGGTCGTATCACGAGAAAATGAATTTTGGATGACCTTTAAAAATACAAGAGTTTGATGTGCTACGAAAACACACCGCAACTTTCAAAGCTCAACATTCACCATGTCCGAAAAGTGCATTTGTTGACTCACACATGATGTGACTCGACATTCAGTGTTCAGAAACTTGGCACCCTAGTTAAAAAAAAGAAAAAACATTTGTGAACTCTAGAAACGCCAGTGATAAAATAAGGTCTGGAGAGTTTGACTACCCTTGTCCTTCTCTGTATATCCTCCAGAACGCCTCTTATGTTAGAAATAAGTAGAAAGCCATTTGTATCCTCAGATTCAGTTTTGTTGTAGTTTTATCTTCTTGGCTCTCTACCCCAGATCACACTTTAATAATAATGTAAACGGCACATAATTCTTTCCATTTCATATAAAACGGAGAATGTGGACATCCGAGTTTTGGAAGGACATCAACGACTTGTCATCATCTCATGTGGAATACAAAAAAATATATTTTGAGAAATGTCT
This sequence comes from Barbatula barbatula, assembly GCF_947034865.1. Classification (NCBI taxonomy): domain Eukaryota; kingdom Metazoa; phylum Chordata; class Actinopteri; order Cypriniformes; family Nemacheilidae; genus Barbatula; species Barbatula barbatula. The sequence continues at coordinate 21,067,778 of NC_136774.1, forward strand.
CGGTGGTCTTGGGTCCGTATAATTCAAGTCAATGGGGTCCAAATGTTGTTTGGGTACCAACGTTCTTTAAAATAGCTTCTTTTGTGAAGAAGAAAGAAAAGTCATACAAAACAAAGACATCTAAGATATAAAGATCTTATTGTATAAAATATCTAAACAACCCGTTAATAAGTCATCTCCCCTTAAAGTTTGTACATCTCCCTGGTTGAAATCCCTCATTTAAATGCATGATCTATCCATTCAATCTATTCCACCCCTGTGGACCATAAAGGCTTTCCCTTCCCTCCCCTAATTAAGATGAGATCTATCTCTGTAGCAACACCTTTCTAAATAAGTTTCTGACATTTCGCTGACATTTTGCTTCCTCGGGTGGCTCGAACTAAAAATCCCCACCCAGCGAAACACAGCCGTGCCAATTCCCCTCCCTGCGGCCGCGCGACGGAGAGATGTCAACCAGACAGACAGTCACAGAGTCAATTATACCATATTGATCTCTGCGCCTAAGAGGTTTAAAGAATATAGACTATCTTCAAACAGCTAATAGCCCGTGCCACTATCAGTAAACATACAAATCCATCCGCACACACATTTTTCAATTTACAGTAACACCAAGGTGCAAAAACAGAGCCCGGCAGCCTTTACAGACAATTGGCTTTGGAAGCTAATAGAAATCCATCTCATTTTTGCCAATTGCAGGGTTTTATGGCTATTATATCCGCTAATGTGCGCCCACCTGTGCCCGGCTTGAGTAAATGAGTGCAGAACTGGGAGTGGCACTGTGGTTGAGGGAAGAATTTGCCGTGTGCCATGAAGCACAGCTGCCCTCCTCCTGCACGCGTTTACGCGGTTTCACTTTGATTAACAACCAGTGATCCAGAACGACTTCTGTCTGACTGTGAGAAAGTTATTTTTTAAGTCTACATCACGGTACACGAAACAAACAACATCTACGACATCCGATAAACCTAAATTGCGAATGCGTCCTGTGCTTTGAACTCGCATGTGGTTGTGACTGTGCATAGCAAGACCCATTCTGAGGCGGAGTGTCTTTTTATTACCTCCGTTTCGTTTCCATGGCAAAAACCATGTCCACTCGGGCCCTGCAGCTGAAGTATATTTCAGATTACAGTATATATAGAATCTAATCAGGCAGCAATGACCTTATGAAACAAGCGGGGAAGAACACACCAGTAGGTAAACTATTACTTATCCAGTCAATAATTTTGATGTGCATCTCTCACTTTCTCTCTCTGCGGTGGGAGGGGAATTACGTTCCCCTTTGATGATGTGCAAACTGTACGTGTAGGCTATAGGCCCTCCAGCCAACACACAGATTTCACACAGCACGTCGTAAAGATTTCATGCAATTCCTCTGCTTTTCTGCAAATGCAGTATTTTTTCCTTCCGTCTTATTTATGCCTACATTTTTTTTAATCACATGTCTTCTTTCATATTCCCTTTCAATGAAAGCTCTTTTGCGATGCTTTACCAATTTGATCTTACCCGGCCGACGATCCCTTCGGAATATCAATGAAGACTTATGTGTATACGAATTAAAATATATCATTTGTACGTTTTACGTAGGCATATAGAAAATCTTTAGTCGTTTATATTTAGCTCCCGTTCAATTCACAACGTCAAAGGCGTAAAGCGCAAACATTTGTGACAGATTATCAAAAGAGAAGCATCGTTTTATGTCGGCCTAGATGGCTGCCTTAGGATTGACATCACTGTGGAAAGAGAGAAAAATAATCGAGGCACGGCGTACAATCCAATTTGGCATGCCGGCACAAAGACGCCAAGTGCCCCTGAGAAGACAAGTGATATTAAACACAGCGTCAATATTTCCAGGAAAATGTCCCGAGGCTACGCAACCCTGTTATTGCACTAAAGTGAAGTTAGGCTGCTGTCTGTTTTGCAAAGGTAAAATACAGTGCGAATATTACCCTTTTTCTCATTGACTTCTGATATCTCGATTTTTCTTGATGAGGCCGGTGAGAGAGATGTTTAAGGTCAACACGAAATCAAACTGGCCTTTTTATGTTGCTTTCTTATTGTGCATGCTTCAGCGCATGTTATTCCGCAGGGAAAACATGTTTTTATAATCTTTCATCAAAACTGTAATGACTTTCTCCACCTTTGACACTTCCCATTTTGGCTGATGTCACCAAGGCCACCTAATTTCCAACCAATCGGTGCCGGGTGTTTCAAGAGTGGAGTAATCCTCCACAATCAACTGCATTCAGGTCAGGATCCAATCCAATCAGCTCCTGGGGAATAAAAGAAAGAGCGAGACAATTCATACAACCTTGATGTTGTTGATGTGCTACTGAATATGCATCCAAATTGCAATTTACGAGAAATTAAGAAACTATCAAAAAATGAACGAGGCATTTTGAATTGACCGTACACATATGTGGAGAACGTACCGAGAGCCTGGCTGAAGGCTGATGTCGGTTTGCATTCTCTGCACCAGCGTGACTGCATATATCAGCGTGTCTGAATGTGCGTTTTCCGAGTGAACGCTCAGGGTGAAGAGCGTGAGGAGCACATTTCTGACAATCACGCTGCTCGTGGGCCGGCAATCTTCTAGAGGTCGGCGATCTGCTTAAGGGGAAGCACTTTGAGGGTTTCTATCTCTCTCCGTCAAAAATGAACAAACACAACACCAAGTCAAGAGCTGCAGGTCTCTCCAAACTTTTGTTATGTAAAACTCTTTGCTCGCACACACTCCATCAACAAATGCGGCCGGGTGCTGTTTTAATGTGCTGTATGAAATAACCTCTGTCATTTTTTGCTGTAAAGGCTGCCGAATTTCCTGTATTTGAACATAATCCAGGACGTGTTTTTTTTTTGTTTCACAGTGAAAGCACATTCTGCACTCAAGAACTCGGCTGCTATTGTGTCGGATCTATTGAGAGCGACGCACGGCAGACCACCGGAGGTGCAAATGCATGCGCCACAGTCGGTGGTCAGTAATGGAATTCACACTCAAGGGCGTTTTTTGACTCGTATTAATGCATCGCTGTTAAAATGCGACGGATTGAAATCTTGGCTGGATATTTTTTGGGACCTCAGAGTAGGGAGCGTTTCTGTACATGCAAGCCTTAGTCATTTTTTCCACCGTATTTTTTAAAGGGTAGTATAAATAATGAATGTGCAAAGACAGAACTACAAAATATATAATATATTATTATGATTGAACTGTAAAGTGTGTTATATGTACATATCCCAGATAGCACAGATATATCTAGTAAGATCTGGAAAACATCTGCTGTGTAAAAACATATGATACATTTCTTAGAAAAAACATGTTTAAGACACGACAAATCATAAACAACGTACAGACATCTTCCAAATGTCAACGAAACGTCTCAGAGACGTATTGCAGATAAGCAAACAATAGAAAATATATGTCTTGCAGATGTAAATGCAGATATCAAATAGAGATCTCCCAGATGTATGTGTGCTTTCAGGGTTAATTCTGCAATATTTTGTTTAACAATAAAAATCAGTCGAAACGGTCTTCATAGTATGTAAATCTGGTATAACGTTTACCTTACCCAAAATGAACAACCGTAAGCTTGATTTATATTTTAGCTGTCATTTTGGATTTCGTGGGAAATCACGGGGCGTCATTTGACTTCAACACACGTAAAACATTACCTGCCATTTTATGTTTCAAACAAAGATGGCGAAATATTTATGCAGGCTCATAAATATATCACAAACTGTGGCCTTAAAGGGACACTCAAACCAAAAATAAAAATGTTTGATACCAAATTGGTATTGATAAAGTCGAAGACCGCCACACATCTGAATGCCCAAACATTTGTTTACATGAATAAAATGCACTGTTCATACCAACTTAATGACAAAACATGTTGCAATTATGTTTCTGAAGGTTCTTACACTATCCTCTGTTTTATATCTGCTGTGCCAGACATCTCCGAGCATCGTGATTGGTTGTAATTAAGTGTAACGATCGCTTAATCCGGGCATAAACCCCAATTACTGATGTATTATATAGACTTAATGACAGATGCCTCAGGGTGGCAAACTACCACAGACGGAATTTCAAGATGGAGCCACTGCACATCCCGACATTTCTCAATGAAATCCTCGACATCAGCTTCCGGCAGAACAAGAACGTTTTCTGGTTGCATTTACATGAGAATGACACGCGCTGCATCCTTCTGTTATCTTAAGTCATACGAATGTGACGCGTGATGGATTCTTGTGTGGTTAGCACTGACAGATAGACAAAACGTGTGTATTACGGTTTGATACAGTGAGCCGAAAGGCTGAGATACTGCCGTAATAACGTGACCTCCCTGGACCGTTCTGCACCTGTGAATTGATGTTTTGACATTATTGATCCCATAACCACAAGCGCTGTTTATAACTAAATGTACATAAATATCACCTTGAAATCACTGGAACAGATGCCGATGTCAGAAGATAGAGATTACAGTCTCTCGGGTCATTTATACAGTTGTTTCCTGAGCCGAGACTGTGAAAAGAAGTGCTGGGTTGTGTTGGCATCATATTGAGATGCAATTAAAAATGTTAGTAGTAATAATCTCTGAACAATACACCTTGACTTTAATAACAGCAGGTGTGTAAAAGCGAGGTTGAAAATAAACTCTGCAGCACATGGCCACCAGGAACGAGATTGAACAGCCCTGAAGGAGAGAGCAAGGAGAGAGAAAGACTTGTTTTAATGATTACTACACTGTAAAAAAGTATTTTATAGGATACAAAAATGTATGGTCTTGTTCTGTAATTTTAAAGTTTTTGACCCTATTTCAAACTTGCTGCTGGGGCACCAGAAATAAACTGTAAAATACAGGTTTTCCCTGTAAAATTTCCCTTCCCCCTTTTCTTGTAAATTTGCGTTCTTTTTCTGTAATTTTACATTTGTTACTGTAAACAACCTTTTTTACATTTTACGTGGAAAATTACTTATTACAGTATACATTATTTAAAGGTCTTTTAATTGATTCTGTTGTTACTTATATGTAGATTTTCTTTTTTTGTATTTCCATTATTTAACTTTGTATTACATGCATCTTACTTGTTTCTCTCTTTGTATATATTTGCACTACTTGTTCGCAGCCCTGCAATTGCTTTGAGAATACAAATGTAAAATTTTTGTCACCGTTGTATTTAAATTAAAGACTTCAGTCTTGATTTGTACAAGCCACCTACACAGTGTTCTTTTCGTTCATTCATTGGACATTATTTAAACTTTATTTTAAAGGGTAAGTTCACCACCAAAGGATTTCATGATTTAATTATTTAGTCACCCCCATGTCTTTCCAAACCTTTATGACTTTTGTTCTTCTGCAGAATTTGACCCTTTTGTCTTATAATATTGCCAAAGCATTATATATAAGTATACACAATCATGGCAATAAATTGTTCAACATTTTTAAACTGAGAGAGAATCAAATACCGAAAGATTATAGAGTCAGAGAGAGAAAGAGTCCTGTTATTCCTGAGTAACCGTGCAGTATAACGAATGAACACCGAATCTCCTTGAGTTTTCTCAGTAATTGGAAGCGAGGGATGTCGTGGTCTGCATATTTGCCAGAAGCATAACAGACTTTATTAGGAACCATAAAAACACCATTAAAATTCACAACTCAGGGAGCCGGGCCCTCGAGACTGATGAATTACTACTGTTCACTGAAAGTGACCATATTCTTTTACTCTTTCATCTTCTCACACGAGGTTCTCCTCTCTTTTTTCATGCAATCAGTTACGTCCGTCGCTTAACCCCTTGCGTTTTGATCTTCGCAGGCCTGTGGGCAGAGAACTTGATTTAACAATAGATCTTTTCACTTGATGAAAGGCAGATTTCTTCAACACTCGAGGAAAGAACTAAGTACTTAAAGTCAACATGAAGAGATAATATTAGTTCAAGCGCCCAATTGGATTACATGGACGCTAAACAAAAGTAATTTAATATCCGAGTACTTTTTTAATACAAGAATAAAGTCGCACTGATAAATCATGCCCAATAAAACCAAGGACGTTTATTAAGACTATAAATTCGCAAGCCAATGGTGATCTCACGTTGACTTGAAGTACCGGCGCGGCCCACAGAGAAACTTCCCAAAGCTTTGTGCACATTTACATGGACACAACCCTTTATTTTCTATCTAGGTCAATACTCCATCGCAAGTGTCAATTTACAGTCAAAATAAAGTATTCATACAGTAGAAATGATATATCCATTAGAGACAAACATTTAAAGCAGAGAGTGAAAGAGAGGCCCAGAGAGAAAAGACAGATGAGATCCAGACAGCGTTTGCTAATCTTTAAATCACCCATGATGAGACTTGAGCTTCAGTGCATCGCCATTCTCACAGCTTACCACACAGAATCCATACGTCCACAGAAGCCAATGACACCAAGGTCAAATCTACAGTGCTTTGGCCCAGTTCTCAATTTATCAAATGAATGTGTAACTGTTCATACTCATGACAAAGACAGGGGAACGTGCTATCCTTGCAGGGAGACCCGAACATCTGTGTGGATTCGTCTCTATATGTCCTTGTTCCTTCTGCAGCACGCGTCCTTGCTCGCAGGTGACGAGCATGAATAACTCCCACAAGGTCCAGCTTCTAGATGCAACGGCCTCTCCGTCAGAAACGTGTAATGTTTGTTTCGGTGCACGTGCAGTCTTATCTGAAAGCAAGCGAAATGTTCTTCTGGCTAAAAGACCTCAAGCTCAAAACGTAAACAGCTGAGATGGATGATGCTAAGAAAATCGCTGGGGTTAAGAGGTGGTGGGGGTCGCTGCTGGGACTTCTTGACCCGCTTGTAACCGTTGGAATGGTTGACTGATGGTTCCTTTTCCAGTTTGGGGATGATAGGGTGAGGCAGCTGATTTCTGAAGAGCCGAAATGAGAGGATGGACACGGACGTGGGGCTGATGGATGATTCCGGTTTGGCGATGTTCCTGTGAATGTCAGAAAGCCTGCACGCACGCACACGCACGCACACACACAAAGGAAAAAAGATGGTGAGGACATTAGCGAAATGCATTCTGTGGCATGATCAAAGGAAGGAAAAAACATCACGCAGCAACATTTCCTGCCTCGTCTTTTCATGTTTGTTGCTCTTGTGCTTTTGTTTGTGTTTACTTAGTGGCTGATGATTTTTATCACAGCGTAGTGAAGAGCCTGCGCTTTGAAAAGCACACACGCTTTACAAAAGGTAAATGGTGAAGGGTGATGTGCTTTTGCAGAGAAACCTTGGTAAAATGTATTTTTTTAAACACGCACGCCTTTTAATGCGAGCACATACATTTGTGGCTGTCCTCTTTGTTCCTAAAGATAAAGTTATGCCTGCCGTTGGCCCTTTGAGTGTTAATTCATGATCAATTTGAATTAACTTTGAATATGTAATTGTTAATGTTCACTGCATGCACACTAATCTGCATTGTTTCCCATGGGCTTGTGTGCACATTCGCTTGTTTAAAAATCACGCCTCGGTGAACTTCATCATTATTGCATCTCTTTTTTTCCCATAGCTCTTAATAAATACATTTTATGTGCTTAACTGCTGTAACATTTGTGGAGTTTCGCATTAAAAATAGTAAAATCTTTCCCAGAGTTCACACGCTTCTTGACCTTTTATTCATTTATGGTTACCAGATAAAAAAATAAATAATAGATTCACGCTGTTCGCAGATGAGTCATTCAGGTCTTGCGAAACAGTTTGAACGATTTACTATAAAGAACAGCTCTGAATAAGTGCAATAAGCAAACAGCTTTAACATTTTTCGAGAACTTAGAAAAACTTCTCTATAACACGTCAATAAATCAAAACCTAGAAGTCAAATTCTCTCAAATGATTTCTTTCAGTAAGCGAATCAAAAATGTACAGTATATCTGTTCAAGGCTGTCCAAATAACAACCCCCAAAATTCATCATTCATAAATAACATGGAACTGGGATTTGTAAATGTGACATTCCCCGTGCTTCCAGAATCAATCTTTAATGCACTTCATATGTAATTGCCAAAAATCAGAAAAACAATTTCAAACCTCCCAGTTTCTCTCTAAATAAATATTTATGGCCTTTCCACATTTCAGTTTCTCCATCTATCAGTAATTGCCTGTGAATCACGCGGCTCTCTCCCGAGGGTGGAGGACACGACATGCTGGAAATGTTGATAACATTGACATTAACTCTACCGGAACCACAATGCAGAGACTTCATTTCTTCACGCCGTACCACAGCGAAGTCTACAAAGCCCTGAAAGTCTCCTCAGGATTCTAACACAACAGCTTCCCTCTGAGATGCTTGCATAAGTGCTCTCTCCGGATGCTTTATAATGACGCCTTTCAATAAAGCGTCCTCCCTCATGACTCGCTTTTTAATAGTGCTTTTCCCACACAAAAGTGAAGGTGTGTTCAACTCAATTGACTGTTTGAATAACACTTTAATGCCATTGAAAGTCAACGCTTCCCGCAGGACAGTTTTCACTGAAGAAAAGTGTAAAATGTTGTTGTTATAATTTTGTATTTATTTTAATCTACCAGGTAATGAAAAGAATAGAACGATATTGCTGAAAAATCCCTTAACTGACAGGTGCTAATTGCCTCAAGGATTAACATAAATGTATGCAAATTTTCATCCTCACGATATCTCTCCTCCTAGCCGCGTACGCTTGCCGGGAACCGCTCAAAGCAAGCTGGTAAGACAAACAACAGCTGGCATGTAAATATATCTTGTTATATCTTGTTAAATACAACCGTATCTCCTTCTATGCCGCCGTCGCACCATCTGCAACGAGTCGAGCGACTACTGAGGCGGAGCTGACTCTTGGAACGCATGGGGAAGGATTTTGGGTTCCGCTCACGTCCCAAACCATCATCATCTCCTCTCATCTCTTGATCCCCGGCAAACCCGGCGCCCCTGACTGCCCTCTAATCCCGCTCCAGCCCTTCCGCTGAACAGGTGCGTCACTCTTAACACAACTTCATCAGCGCCGGCGGGGCACAATTGGCTGGATAAATGATAAGATTTCCACTCGATTCTGCTCTACTTTATTCCACCTCTGTCGCTGCCATCTGTCACGGTGAGCGCGGCGGCCACGTGGTCCGCTGTCTGTCGCAGGTCTGCTCTGGTGGTGCTCCCTGGACCGTCGGTGTCATTGCATATTAGATTTAGAGACTTACGGTGATGATTTACTAAAGAAGAACAAACAGAGCGAGATACGAGATAATCTGATTGGAGAGCCGCTCACCTCCTCACGGCGATCTGGAGTCCTTTAAGATGGCTCCTTGGGCAAAGGCTGGAATGAAAAGAAAGATTTGTAAGGCATTTCATTAGACCCGTGCTTTTTCTGCAAGATAACAATTGATGCATCAACGTAAAAAATAAAAGCATGTGCTTTTATCACAAGCTGTTCAAAATGTATTGAACATGTTAGTGTGTTTGCTGGGCATTTAATGCTGCCTTCACGTGCTCTCGGAAATTCGAATACGCCGAACCGAAAGTAACGTCTGGATTTTGTAACATTAAAAAATTAATGTTACTAATGATTTAGGAGCAATAAAACATTAAGGGTCTCTGCTTACATTAAAAGGGCACCGTTCCATCAATTATTTCCGGGTCGAAGTGGGAATTATCGAATGTGAAGTACACACAACTCGTGACCTTGGAGTTGCTAACATCATGCTTCAAGTATCGATCACTAAATGTACAAAACAATGCGCACGAGGGCTTCCAGAGTGTTGATAACACAAATAAGTACATAAATAACCATGGAAGAAAACTGTAAAAAAGTAGCCACACTGCAAAATAGTAAACAAAAGTAAATTAAATGTAAATTGGACAAAATGTAATTTGCTGAAATTAATCAACACTCACTTCACTTTTTGGAGAGCGATTCTTTTAACTACCTTTGCCTTTTCAAGTTGAGATGTTGAGTTATACAATGTGGCATTAAAAAAAAACTTTTTTATTTAACCACACTGCTAGCTGTTGGAGAAAAGTATTGTGTCACTGGAAGTTACACCATTTTGAAAACCTAGTATTACCCACCTCACTATTTTAAAGCTACTGTCATGCTGCTGAACATTCTAAAGTTAGCAGCATATCTACTTTTAGTTTGGCCATCTAAAACATTGTCAACTGTGCTTCCACAGGCCTTCTGAAGTCTCAAACCAGCACGAATGAACTGGCCCCGTAGTCTGTACTTCACAGTGCATTGAAGTCTGTACTACCAGAAACTTTCAACTTTCCACTTGCTCGCTCAATGTTTAAAAAAACCTCTTAACCCCATAAAGACTCAGAGTCGTTTGTTGGCAAGCTCGCGGTACTTGGAGCCACTACTCTCATTGGCATGCAGAAGGCACACTAAGCTTCTCATTGGCACACATGCTGATTGGCTCATCACAGCATCATTCACAATGGTGTTGACAGTGCCCGCAGCTTCAACGGACAGCACTGGCTATCCAGTGCCCGTTCGGACCCCCGCCCGCCCGTATGCCGCCCCGCCCTGGCGTAATCTACGAAACATTTCACGCAGCGCGTCTGATCTGTCGCACCTCTCCTCAAACATGTCATCTAAATGCTAAGCACCCTGGCTACATTGTTAAACAAAAACAACAAAAGCAAAAACAGAAAAGCCGTAAAAAGCAAACAACAGATCCTGCGAGCGAGAGGAAGCTTTTAGATTTTATGTTTTCCGATTTCGATTTCTCCTCTCCGAGCTCCCAAAAAGATTCCTTTTCCTTGTGGAGATGCGAGGAGAATTTTCAGCAGGTTATTGCTTAAAAAAATCTAAGCGAATGGAAAACAGCACAGATATCGATGCATCGATAACTCGCTTCTAATGGAAGAAAAATATTTTTGAGGGAAGCTGTCGTGACTGCGCAGGCCTGACTCCTACCAGAGACTCTCCGGTGCTTTATTCCCTAATATTGATCCAGTGACACAGACACTGAGGGAAAACTGCTGAGGCCGACATTGTGGGAAGCGCTATTAACCGTCGGTGCTAATTAATGGGCTAAAAAGGTGAATGCGGTCTTCTGTAGGAGGAAAGGAGGGGTTGAGACGCAGAAAAACAACACAAGACGATGAGTAAGACGCGGGGAAGGTAGAATGTAGCCACTGCTGACTATCCATTGTTCGTATTTTACCACAAGGGACTGTGTTAAGCTCCTGTACTGTGAATGTCGTATGGTATTATTCTGCAAGAGGAAGACAAAGCGTATGTAAACTTGCCTTCTAGCATAGAGACCCAGATTACAAATGTGTACTTTGCTAATTGAGCGGATTAGCTATCATTAGCACAAATGATGCTACTGCTCCAGGTGTTGGCATCACAGGAGGTAAAAAGTGCTTAATGGAGATAATATTATTAACAGTAGTGACATTTTACTTTCCGAAGGAGTAAATACAGCTTTAGAAACGTATTTAAATAATGCCCCATTTTATCCACCCCAAAACACTAAACATGTACAATGACAGAGCTGATTTTTAGAGAGTGTAATTTGTTGGTGTTGATGATATTGTCTCCATTAAGCACATTTTACATTATGTGCGTTGTTTTTAATCACAATACATTTATATTATTTTAACTGTAGCGCTGTGGTCTGTGCAAATGCTTCAGACATATACGAGCTGTTGGCTCACTGTTGCTCTAAAGGCAAAATATTTATAACAAAATACATGCACCACAAAATCTCTGCTAAAAATGGCTTTGATATGGTGTTGATAGATTCTGTTTGGCCCTGGCTTTCTGTCTCCAACTCTCTGTAACCAGGAATCAAACCAGCAATCAAACCATCTGAAACCAGGGATTAAACCTAATAAAACCAGCAATCAAACCTGATAAAACCAGCAATCAAACCTGCTGAAACCAGGGATTAAACCTAATAAAACCAGCAATCAAACCTGATAAAACCAGCAATCAAACCAGTTGAAACCAGGGATTAAACCTAATAAAACCAGCAATCAAACCTGATAAAACCAGCAATCAAACCTGCTGAAACCAGGGATTAAACCTAATAAAACCAGCAATCAAACCTGATAAAACCAGCAATCAAACCTGCTGAAACCAGGGATTAAACCTAATAAAACCAGCAATCAAACCTGATAAAACCAGCAATCAAACCTGCTGAAACCAGGGATTAAACCTAATAAAACCAGCAATCAAACCTAATAAAACCAGCAATCAAACCTGATAAAACCAGGGATTAAACCTAATAAAACCAGCAATCAAACCAGCTGAAACCAGGGATTAAACCTAATAAAACCAGCAATCAAACCTGATAAAACCAGCAATCAAACCAGTTGAAACCCGGGATTAAACCTAATAAAACCAGCAATCAAACCTGATAAAACCAGCAATCAAACCAGTGATTAAACCTAATAAAACCAGCAATCAAACCTGATAAAACCAGCAATCAAACCAGTTGAAACCAGTGATTAAACCTAATAAAACCAGCAATCAAACCTGATAAAACCAGCAATCAAACCAGTTGAAAACAGTGATTTAACCTAATAAAACCAGCAATCAAACCAGTGATTAAACCAACAATCAAACCAGCTGAAACCAGGGATTAAACCTAATAAAACCAGCAATCAAACCTGATAAAACCAGCAATCAAACCAGTTGAAACCAGGGATTAAACCTAATAAAACCAGCAATCAAACCTGATAAAACCAGCAATCAAACCAGTTGAAACCAGTGATTAAACCTAATAAAACCAGCAATCAAACCTGATAAAACCAGCAATCAAACCAGTTGAAACCAGTGATTAAACCTAATAAAACCAGCAATCAAACCTGATAAAACCAGCAATCAAACCTGATAAAACCAGCAATCAAACCTTCTGAAACCAGTGATTAAACCTGATAAAACCAGCAATCAAACCAGTTGAAACCAGTGATTAAACCTGATAAAACCAACAATCAAACCTGATAAAACCTGTAATCCTACCAGCTAAAACCAGTAATCATACCAGCTAAAAACAACAGTCAGACCAACTAAAACCAGCAATCAGACCTGATTAAACCAGTAATCAAGCATGATGAAACCAGCAATCAGACCTGATAAAACCAGCTAATCCCACAATCCGTTTAACTACAAAAACACTTCTAACTGTTCAAGGAGTGGGCAAATTTTGTGGCTAGCTGGGTTTAACTGCAGTGATTTATTTTGGTTCAATTTGTAGTGTCTGACCAGCTAAAACAGCAAACAGACCATCTTAGGCTAAATTCATCAGATGTTTTACAGCAGGGATCGAAAGAGTGCGGATTCTTAACATCATGTTGTTTTGGCAGAGATTAGTGATCTTGTAACTGTGGGAGGCGTGCATTAACACGCTCGCGTTAGTTTCTATTTCCACGCTACCAGCAGGCACGACTACTGTATGAATTAAACACCATTCCACGTGCCCTGTGAGAACGGCGGCGAGGGCTGTTCCTCCAACCGGCATCGGCTGGAATTTAAAATTGAAGGATTGATTAATCTCCTCCAGTGACTGCAAGAGAAGCAATTAGGCAATTATAAATCACAGGCAAAACTGCGGGGATGAACCTGATGGGCAATATAGCGTTTATTGATGGAGTAGCTTTTGAAAATGACTGCTAAAGTCAGAGAAGAGTTAGAGACATTATCTCCATGAAATGAATTTCAAAAGGAGGCTATATTCCCTGTTGCCGTCTAGACTTTTAGGGTACCACTGGGGGTCTCGGCCATCCTGGTATGAGAGTTCTTCTCTGGCTTTCATGTTTATCTTTGTAGTTTGTTCTTTGGGCTGCTTCAATCTGATTGGTTGAAAAACGTTCTATGTCTATGCATTAACTTTCAGTAAAATGCACACTTATGAAGGTGTTCCAGGTCTGCTGATCGCTTTACAGTTCAATATCACTTTGCCAAGTTTAAACAACAGAAATGTTATAGTGTTACACACAGGCCGTCACCGCACACAGCACCCCGCTCTTCATCTGATGTTAATAGTGTCAAACTTTACTGTTAATGGAAACGTGTGCAGTTTCATTTTAATAAACAAAGCATTTCAAAAACGAGAAATACATCTACTGAAATCGAATAAATATAAAAACTAAATACAAAAACAAACACCGATAGCATACATGTTCATTTTCCTCTTCATGCTGCTTAGAACGGATAAGAAATATATTTTGATAGACCTACTCCTTCAAAAGTTTGCGTGATTTTTTTACTGCTGAAGATAGAAACAATACGAGAAGGAAATAATTGATTGTCGCAAACACGTGCGCGTGATCTCTCGCACACGCGTTCACATGCAAACACAGAATTTCCGCCCACCACACGGAAATGAGATGCGCAAGAAAGTAGTCCATCCATCAACAGCATTTTAAAGACGATAACATGACACACATTGAAATTAAACATTTGGACGATGTCCTTTGGTGTGGTAACCATGTTATAAGTGGAATAATTCACTCCGTCCCGTTCAATTATGTGAAAGTTAATGCACATCCCGAGGTGGTAATGCAATAATTGAAAGGCCCGTCGTCAATTATTTGTTACATAAACCATTTCCCCCTTTAAAACTTACATGTAAAAATGCTTTAAACTTCTAGCTTATTCTGCATAAAAATGCATAAAAACTTATCAAAAATTACCGTATCAAACTAAGAAAAAGGGATTCGTTTTATAAAAGGACCCCAGTGGATTCCTATATAGTGCTGTTCATTTCATCTTTTGATGTCAGAAGGTACGATCGTGTCTTCGAAAGATCTGTTTCCATCAACGCGATACATTATTTAAAAAGCTCTTCTTTGTAAGAAAATAATTTTTCACCCTATTGGTTATCCCGCAGAAGTGTGTGCACGCCAGTCTCTGTATGCTAATGAGCTTTCAAAAAGTCCCAAAACTGAAGCGTTGGCCTGAAAGACAATATATAACGTTCTCTGATCAGCGCCTGATAGACCCGCAGTGAACATCTCCCATCTCTCTCATATTCCTCCGGGAAATGCGAAGCCCTGCATGGGGGATGCAAAAACGATAGTTCAAAGAATCGCAATCCTTCAGATGGAAAATAGCCTAAATGCGGTTAAAGTAACGGGGCGGCTCGCTGAGAGGAACTTCTAACAGGAAAGAGAAGGGCCCGGAAGCATAAAGGATTGAGGTTTGAGGAGGGAAATGGACTAGGGTGTTAAAACAGGAGAAAGTTGTATAAAAACAAGAAACGCTGTTTCGGAAAACTCAAAACCTAAACAGAAACCTAAACAAGGCGATCTGTGTCTGTATGCAAGCTAAATGACCAGAAATTGGACATTTAGATGTAATTGCTAGTATTACGCTGGGATCATTCGCTGTGTTGAAAACAGACGGAAACATTTTGATATCGATTGCAGACGGCTTTGATAAGGCAATTACTCGTAACGATCTCTTCAACACCGAACCCGTAACAAAACGTGCGTGGATCTGCTCCGACCTTTTCAATCAAACCTTTGTTTCTCAATGCTGGTGCACGGCTGCTGTCCTGAAATATTGATGTTAAATGATGGAGTAACTCAACAGGGACACATATATCCGTATAAAGCAGCAATGGAAAGATTGAATCCGGTCTTTAAGCTTATACATTCACTCATTCATTGATGCATTAACGTTCTGTATTAGTGTTTTCTGGGATGTTAACCCACAACCACCGACTGAGCTACAGAAACCAAACCCAATAGCTTAGATAAGTGTGGCATTTGGCAGACATTTTTATCTACAGTAATTCATAGCGCATTCAAGGTATATATATTTTATCACTAGTTTCCTGGAAGTCAAACACAAGGGACAAAGTATACCTTTTATGATATGTCGCAACATTATATTCTAACAGTGACAAACAAATTATTTCTCTTTTCCGATATAATTGGTGGAACCTGGTCCTGGTGGAACATTCTTCTCAATGCGGTCCGGTCAACCACATCTCTCACAACCTTTAAAAAACTACTTAAAACACACGTCTGCGGCGAATACCTGACAGACAAATGAAAAAAAAGAAAATGTACACTAACCCTCTAAACAGGTATTGGACTTTTGTTGAAACTAGTAACGTTGTATTAGCACCTATTGTATTATTGCTCTTGTATGACATATCGCTTATTGCTCCCCGAACTCTTTGTAAGTCGCTTTGGATAAAAGCGTCTGCTAAATGACTAAATGTAAATGTAATTGATAAAACTAGAAAACAGATATACTATATAACATATGGGCTTGGAACTTTAATCGAATAACTATTTTAGAAATTAAAACGCTTTAAAAAGTAATCAAACTACAGTTACACGTTACTAAGTATTCACCATGGAATTCACCATGTTGTTTCTACAGTAGCCCTAAACGGACAAACTGTTTTTCGGAGCGCGATTCGTAATTACGCTTTCCCCATCCTACAAAGAAGCGAAAACATGAGGACATTGAAGTGTTGTGTTAAGCCTCCGTTGTGCTTCGAGAGAAAGGGGTGAGCGGTGGAGTGAGCCGTTGGTTGCAATTTGCAACTTCACCACTAGATGCCGCTAAATCGACTGTCTTTTTAAGTCACCTGCAGGATGCAACTTTTATAAAAGTTGAATGAGAATGAAACAGGTTTCACTGGCAACAATGACAGTTACATCTTAAGCATTGTGAAGGTGCAGTAAGAACAAAAAAATGGTAGCTACTCTACAGATACGCAGTTTTTTGGTCTGTTCGTCTTTTTAGTTTCGGTGTGAATTTTAGCAGAGCTGTTTGAGCGCTATTTATGAAATGTTATACATATGAGCTTTCAGTTAAATTAATAGTTGTCTACTGATTATGAACTGGCAGAAAAAACATAAAATTATACTTTTATTCCAGAGGCAGGATGCATAACAATAACACTAACAATGCAATAATTGGATTTTGTAGAACTCCAGGTTCGATTGATGTGGCACCAGTCCGCTGAGACCACAAGTGTTTTCTTTTTACCTTACACCTTGCCACTTCAATTACAAAAAAACACCCCACGCTGTCACTCGGCTAATGTATTTCTCTCAATTACGAATAAAGACGCACACCGCAGCGTCACATCAGCCTCTTTGAGAACCTAGAGAGCTGAATTTTGACACCCCTCCCATCAATGAACGAAGCGACGCGGAATCAAATCAGCCGACCCGCGGCGCCGCGCGCACGTCTCCCTAAATGTATTCAATAAAAAGAAGAGAGAGGTTGAAAAGGCTACAGACTCTCAAAGGATTGCCAATTCTCCAGTGTGTCAGATATTTAGTGGCCTCTAACAGTGCAGACGTTTGCAAACGGAGGCGGACGTGAGCGGAAACCTAGCGCGGGCGGGTTTGAGGAGGTGGGGGGTGATGGGGATGGATGGGACGGAACCCGGATGAGACGCGGTGTTTGGTCTGACCCTGTCTGATCACGGCTCTGTCGCAGCCCGTCTCACAGAGCCTTACTCTTCCCTGAATAAAACGCCTGGCTGAAAACAATCGTCTCATTCCTGCGCGCCGTTCCTTCTTTCTCTCCTTAATGATGCCTGTGCACTGAAGGAAAAATATCATTACCGGGACAGAGAGAGAAGAGACGGATCAAGAGAATGTGACATGGTTAAAAAAAGTAAAGAAAAAAAAGTACAGAGAGGGAAGCAATGAAGAACCAATCTACGATGTGTCACAGCACACAAATAAATGTCTGACTGAATATTCCCATAAACCCATCTACTTTATATAACAAAGACCGATGGTATCACCACAATCTAATATCAACATTAAATAACCTCATAAAATGAAAGTGGATTTAATTCAATTGGCTTTGAGACCATAGTGAGGTATTATGTATGTATTTTATTGAAGTGTGCAGCTAAAATTTAAAGTCGAATTAAGACTATTCTGTTGATGTGCACATAAACATCCAGATAGATATTGACTGCAATGTCAACAAAACCAAGCACGGCATTATCTACAGTCACAAACTATCAAGCAATCTGCAAGTATTCTCTTTCTTTTAGAAGAACACATATTCTGACATTTTGACTAAGCTATCTGGACACCGTAGACAGATATCTGTCTTAGTTAAACCATGCACTCAACATATTTTGTAATCTTATATTAGCCCTCAATTTAATAAAAGTGTAGGCAAGTTCTTGTGAACATTCTCCAATTATTCAACGCACGCTCCTCTGAGGCCAGTCCAAAATCTAATTTATACTACTTTAATAACCAATATTGAAGTAGAACAAAAAAGAACACAAGCAATTTATTAATTTCATTATGGAGAGGGCTTTAAATTCCAAATGCATATAAAATTGGTTATTAGGAAATATTACAATATTGACAAAAAGAAAGGGAAATAGCTTTTGGCTAAATAACTTTAGCAACTTTAATAAGGCATCAAAAGCACTTTAAATCAACCAAAGTTAAACGCAATAAAAACTGTACAGCTTATTTGAATTATCGACGTGATTCTACTGCTTTAAGATTTACAGTACATAAGTAACATTCGCTAACATGCGACACATATTGTTGATTTGCTCAAATACAGATATTGCATTTAAAGGTCCAGTGTGTAATCGTTTGGAGGATCTATGAACAGAAATGCAATATAATATACCTAACAATGTCTTCAGAGGTGCATAAAGAACTTACAGAAAGAAGTTTTTATTACTTTAGAATGAGCTTTTACATACACCGCGGGTCCCCTCACATGGGATTCGTCACCCCCTAAACGGACAAACCGCTCTACAGGGCGCATCGTTAATATGTTATCTCCCTCAGCAAAGAAGAGAAAACGTGACGACGTCTTCTGTAGTGCTTTTAAACGGAGGGGTTGACTGAGCCGCTGTTTCACAACTTCCCCGAGGAAAATGACACAAAAATTACAGAATCACAACCTCACCGATGCCGTTAAGAAACCAAAAGGTCATTTAAATGAATTGCCAATTTTATCACTACATGATCAAAATCACAAAACACGAATAAAGACCTGGTGCTTTTAGAATGGGTGAAAATAAGATTCATCATTTATCTAATGCTCCAAAACCACAATGTAAAAATATAAGATTAAATTCACATTGTAAGACATCATTTTGCTCTAACAAGTGATTTTAATAAGAATACACACAGTACCGAGTATTTCATTAGCAACCTGAGCTGTGATGTCAATGCCAGCAGACAGGGGTATAATATAAATCCTTCTGACATTTTTAAGAGCCCTTAAAAAACAGTGACAGAGAAATGCTGGTTACAATGAGAGAGAAAGACAGAGAAAGAGACAGAGAGAGAGAGATCTGATTTGAATAAATATGATTATACAAATCATATCAAGGTATAATCCACCGAAAAAAAAGAAAATGTACACATCCAGTCATTCCAAAACTTTATGACTGTGAAGATTATCATGATTTGTATTTCATTACAAAAAGCAATCAAAAAACTTAATGGGACAGTTCCCCCAAAAATAATAAAATCGGTCATCATTTACTCACCTATGAGTTGTTGCAAATCTGTATAAATGTCCTTCTTCTGATGAAGAAGAATGCTTGTAACCAAACAATTCTTGACCCCCGTTGACTACTATTGTAGTAAAAATGACAGTGCCCCAGAACCTATTCTTCAAAATATCTTCTTTTGTGGTTAACAGAACAATAGTTACCATGAACCGTTTGGTTACAAGCATTCTTCCCAATATCTTTCTCTGTGTTCATCAGAACAAAGAAATTCATGCAGGTTTGGAACAACTCGAGGGTGAGTAAATGAAGACCTTCCATTTATGGGAAACCGTTCCTTTAAGAAGGCTTGGATGTACATTACATACTTTTCGTGTGTCAAGATTGAAGGTTGAGTAGGACAGAAACTTTATTTTTGGGTGAACTATTTCTTTAAAGATGTGCTCATAGGCCTGTGCCCGCTCCTGCATGAGCATTATGCTTTTACACAAACAACCTGACAGCATGACTCAGTGTTTGTGGCCAGGCCATTCGCAGAACTACCGTCTTGGGGCGAGTTCTCATGCCGTCCGCCCCTCTACCCCTCCTCTCTGCTCCCCAGCCTCACAACACAAACAGGACCAATCGGCACCTTCGTCCTCTTTGTTTACCAGTCATATTCGTCTGTGAATATCACTACAGCCCATGATGTGCCAAACCAGTGGACTCTGGAGACTGTGGCAAATTTGAACCTTTCAGCAGTTCACTAGTGAAGACAAATGGCCGGCGTGTTTAGTGGCCCTCGTGAGTGATCTGTATTAATGCCTGGCAGGGATTCAGCGCGCTGCATATGCTAAATCCATTAGAGGGTCAGAACCTGGCTCTATCTGAATCCCCTACACCCTGGGGGGTCTGGATATAAAAATCTGCAGGTGCGGAAGCATGCAAATGTGTGTGCGTGTAACAGTGGAACAACGTTGTAAATGAATGAACACGCTTTCTCGATGCGAGCCTGTGACACTATGCACTCTGTGCTTTTTCGGCCGTCTGTTGCCGTTGTTTTGCCACCCTGTGATGCATCTGCTATTTAGCCGTCTATGCATAAAAAGATAAACATGCCGTAATATTCTGTAACACACAGATGAGATGTTGCTGCCAACATCAATGTATGCACATCCGCATATCTGACTGCTTTTTGTAGTATTTTTGATTTATGATATGGACCATGGGTGTGGCTAACATAACATAACATAACATAACATAACATAACATAACATAACATAACATAACATAACATAACATAACATAACATAACATAACATAACATAACATAACATAACATAACATAACATAACATAACATAACATAACATAACATAACATAACATAACATAACATAACATAACATAACATAACATAACATAACATAACATAACATAACATAACATAACATAACATAACATAACATAACATAACATAACATAACATAACATACGTATAATCGCAATTAATCGCATCCAGAATAAAATCTTGCGTTTACATAATATATGTCAGTGTACTGTGCATAGTAATTTTGTAATCATAAAGTGTATAGACATATATAATGTATACACAAATCGTTTGACATCCCTTAATAATATAATATGATATAATATATAAAGAGTGATGTCACATAATTAATCACGACTAATTGCATCCAGATAAAAGTTTGCTGTACATTATATATGTCGGTGTTCTGTGCATATAAATGTTGTCATCATTATCACATACATATAAAATACAAACATTTATGAATGTAAGTACATCGTTTCAATTAATGGCAAATATAAATAAATACATAAAAATATTTCCTTAATATGTATGTGTATGCAGTGGCGTAACTTTGTTTTGAAAAGTGGTGGGGACCAAAACAATAAATACTTAAATAAATTGTTTCTGTAATAATTCGTTGGGAATATTTATCATAAATAGTGGGCGGTCCATCCATTGGCTATACTCTGCTTTTTGACTCCGGCTCTCACAGTATGTGGTTCTCAAACTATCATTAGTGGAAGGTCACTTAGATGTTGCGGTGCATTACACTTATTCCTATGACTAAAAATGTTACTTGTTCAATCGTTTATGCGTTTTTGTGCTCTGTGAACGCGGATGATGCACGCATTTCATTCTGGCCGCGTTTCTGAAGTCGCCGCTCACTATCTTCCGCAAAAATAACTTATGAGTGTGAGCAATGGGAGATGGTGAGAAAGCGTTTTCCCCAAGTTTTAAGGTGCTAATGACCCCTAAACAATACACACCTTCATCAAGCATTTCTTAATTTCTTCCAAAAAGTGGTGGGCACATTTCTCACCTGCAAATTGTGCCTTTGTGTGCATGTGTTAATAATATGCAAAGTACACAGAGATATATTATGAATACACAAACTATTATTTTGGATGCGATTAATACAATATTTTTTTTTCCATATTCCCAGTATGCTGATTTATGATCTAATTTACATGTATGCCTTTCGGTAGTATTTTTATCCAAAGCACCATATATTATAAAATAATAACATATTTGTGCTCACAAATGGACATTAAATCCATAAAAATACACAAACGTAAACATCTGTTCGCACACACTTCAAGCCAATACACTCTCACATACATCAACAGTCCTATGCAAACTCTTCATACTCTTCACACTCTTTGCTGTCAAACCAGATTATATGCTGCTGGAAACAGGGGCATGAAATCTGTGGCAGATGCCCCAGGCTGCAAGACACAAGGCTGCGGGCTCACTCGCATAGACGACACACACACACACGCACGCACGCATCACATGCACACACAAAGCAAGCAGACAGACATACAAGAATAACAGTGAGACGGAGAGAAAGTGTAAAGGACAGGCCGCATACCTGAAATAACACCCGAGTCTTGTTCGCTAGTCATTTCGCCTCTGTAATCCATTGCATTTTTGAGTGAAACAGGTTATGTTACAGAAGCATGCAGGAATTAGGATTTAATGTTGGCTTAAAAGAAATAAGCAAACACACACAAAAGCATGCACAAAAACATTGCAAAACAGCCTCAAATATTCACATCCGCACTTTCACATCCTCAGAAACACACAGATGATTTCAACGTCTCTGGCCAAATAGCTCTACACCTCCAACCCGAGCAGACTGCACTTGTTTAATATGCAGCTCTGCTATATCCCTTTCCCCCCCTGAAGACAGGCTCTAATTCAGCATAATTGCTGCTTGTCATTTTGTGCAAAGCAACTACAAAAAAAACAGAATGACTCCTAACATTGTGGGGTGAAAGTCTGCAGGGTCAGCACCGACCAAATACCGCCTGAGCTCAGCACTTACGGCCGTGATGTACGCGACACATAACACACAGCGACTCAGGGACGAATAACATTACACGGCCAAATTTATATCCTGACTCAAAAAAGCAGAATCCATATTGGAGAGACAACTGTTTAGAGATAAAATCGAGTTACAGCTTTTTATTAAAGTAAATTACAAGATTATGTTTTTGAGTTGTTCACTCATAGTAATGTTTGTCGAGAAAAGCATACGAATAAGAAAAAATCGCATTATTGTGGCAAGCGTGTATTCCTAAAGATTGACCTCAATCTAATATCACTAGCAAGTTCACAGCAATGCATTTCATTCTCATTTTGTAAGGTTCACCATAAAATAAATATCCTGTCATCTTTCATTCAGCCTCATGTCATTCAAAACCTGCATATGACTCCTTCTACTGTGTGACACAAAAGAAGATATTTTAAGGATATCTCTGTGGTTTTGTGTCTATACAGTGGAAGTCAATGGGCGCCTATGTTGTTTGGCTAACAACGTTCTTTAAAGAAGAAAAAGAAGAACAAAGGTCACAGAGGTTTGGAATGAAATCAGGGTGAGGAAATGATGAAATAGTTGATATTTTTAGGTGACTTACGGCCGTTAGGACGCCGCGGAGGCTGGGACCTGGGGCGTAGCACAGGGGCTCTACAGCGCCCCCTGAAAAAAACATTTTTGCACAAATAAATAAAAACTTGGTACACATGTAGACCTCATCAAGCCATTTGCGTTGCATCTCATATGCTCCGCCCAACAGGAAGTGAGCAATTTACATTTGTTTGAAAAGGTGATGGAGTTTGCGATACTAAGGTATAGGTAGTTTAACGTTTAAAAACACTCATCTCAAGATCCCATTCGTTCTGCGACGGTCTATCCAGCTGTTAAATTGACAGTTAAATTGAAACGCCCAGTCTAAATGCAATACAATTGACCCCTTGTGTAACCGTGGACCACCCGATGGCCGACCCTCATCTCACATTCATTCTCACCTTCATTCTCACATATGCAAATTAAACTATTTCAAGTCCAATCTTTGCATTTCAAGCTTTATACAGTAGAATCCAAATGATCCTCACAGTCATGAGCAAATTGGTCAGGTGGGTGGGCAGGACGTTTTGTTGAATAAGACACGCTTCATTAATGCTACGGACATACAATCAGCATAGCGTAAAGCCAACTGAAATGAAATTAAATGAAACGGCTCTCTGGAATACAAGCCGTGCATTTTGCGGTCAAACATTAGTATGTAATGATATATTGCATAATTGACCGTTGTCCCAGATTGTGCTAGTTTGTCCCTCGTGTCCCTCTCTTCCTTCGCACATAATAGAATCGTTTCAACTCAAATCAATATTGCATGGCCATTTATTTATTTATTTGGTAAGTTTATCCGGTACATACGCAAAGCAAGCCATTTAGGGTGATACAAGACCCCCCCGCTTTGCATTGGGGTCCCGATTACCCCGTCAGCATTTACTTTGTGATTAATGACCGTCTAAGTCTACATTATCCCTTACATAATGCCTTTCATCAATAAATAATGGACATTATGCAATGCCTAACAGACCAGCTCCTGTTGTACACACACAAATGCGATTACGTCCAAAAATGCAAAAGCGTCCATCAATTGAATGCAATTTGAATGCACATTTACCGATGATCTGTTCTGCATTACTGTGTATAAAGAAATAATGCTTCCTAATGAAAGTCACAAAGCGCTATCCAATATTGTAATGAGCTAAGACGCATTTAGTGTGAATGATCTAACATTATGTGGCAGCTACATCTCAGTCGGTGAATGAAATGTTACAGATATTTAGAACGTGGTCTCACCGTGACAGTTTTAATTCGGCCGCCGCCTTTGGTGCAGGTCCAACCGGAACGATTGAAGAGAAGCCCGCAAATCTCGCCTTCTGAACACGGAGTCATTTCGCACCACTGCTTGCTTTTCACTATCCGAGCTGCAAACACAGAAAAAACAAGTGTAAATAGATTTTTCTTTTAGCTGAGTTAAATTTGACAAAACCTAGAAAACAAATTAATATGTATGGACACAACACGCACGAACTACAGCACAAATAAGCAAGTGATTTTTATTATTGCTGACGTGTTTAGTTGGTTTGTTTTCTGTAAAACACTTCGCCCTTTTTTAACAAAACATTATTATACTTACAAGTAGCTCAAAGTTACTTTCAAGTATCATCATTTATTTCGTCACCCCTGTTAGTTTCCAGCTAGTCGTCTTGTTCAATTTCTTGCCATTGTATAAATAATAACAAAAACACAATTAATAATGTAATTTTTAACTGCCTGAATTTAACCATAATCTGAAATATTACCCATTCATGGATTTTAATGGATCCTTTGGTTGACACGAAGATCCGAAGGCATCCAAAACGAAAGCAACCTTTTCATCCAACATAAAATATGGATTTGTGTATTAAAGTGGATTTGAGATTATGGTAAATCATGCATGTTTCAGGAAGCAGCCTGCAGGCCTCCGCTCCCAGACTTTCATTATCTTCCATCGTAGAACTTCAACCATAAAACAAGTCAAAGAGAGCAACATCAGACATGTGTACGGTCTGAGGCTCTCTCTCACTCTCTCATGCGCTTCTCGTGTTTGCTCAATAGATCCCGGCTAAGTTTCATAAACCCCATGCTGTTCTAGTGGTTGAGACACAGATCAACCAGCCCTGAGAAGGTGGTGGGAACAAAACAGGTCAAAGAGGGATCTGAGGCATCAAACAATCAGAAGAGCAGCACAACATCTTTGTGTCTTCCTACCACGCACACCAGAGGGAAAGATGTGGTCTGAAGAACAGGCGGGTCTCTTCAATACAAATAATAATAATTTCTTTTCGATGACACTTGAGAGTGAATTGAGGCCTTTGGCTAAGAGAGACGTCGACAAACTTTCTGTTCAGAAAAAGATTGAAATATCTCATTTGTCATTTCAGAATAGATCTCAACAATATCACAAAGTTCTGCTCAGATTTTCAGAGATATCAAAGCCTGCAATCAAGCCGGCGATTTCAATATGAACATTTCTCATAAAATTCTTTCGGAGATGAAATTACCTTTGCCGTGCACGATTTTATAGCTCTAAATTCGTACAGCCCTTCACTCATTTGTTTCTATTCACGGGATTTCAGAAGAAACGTCGGAATCAAGGCTCATGCTTCAATGAAACATTAGACAGAAATCCATCAATCCAATCTGAGCCATTCAAATCCCAGATACGTGATATATCTAGGTTTACCCCAAATATCCGAACATTCCCAAAAAATAATCAACATCTTTATTAATCTTGTCCTGCAAAGTTCTTTGGTGACGCAATTTTCAAACCGCAAAATTGACATTCCTGTTTTCAAACATTTCTGTCACCAGACGCTTAAGATATGTTTGCAATAATTCGCTTGATCCGAGACACATAGCAGGACTCACGGCAGTACTTATGAATATCGAGTGTGATATGGTTTCCAAAGCTCTATCTGGGCATTTATCAAAGTAAGTGGGTCTGCTGAAATGAAGGATTATGGCTTTAAAGCGATCCGGTGCAAAAGCTCTGGACAGCCGAGCCAGCGCTACAGATCTCATCCAAGTCCCCCTGTCCCCGGGGGCCAAAAACAATCAAATTCAGCTCACATCACATAAACAAGCCTCCCTCCGAGGGACAGTATTCAAAAGCACAAATACAACTGGGCCATGAAGAAAGAAAACAAAGAGAGCTAAAGAAAATCAATGGGCTTAAATGAAGCTGGAACGCTTCAGAGAAGTATTTAGCGCACAGTCGGTCAGGGTGTCTAAGCTGCGATACGTCATTATGAAGTGGGGTTATACTGAGGAAACGATCGTCATTAAACTACTTGAGTTGGAATGTAAAGTTCTGGAGTGCGTGTGCCAGCACTATGAGCTCAAAGTAATATCTGCAGTAATCTCACAGGTCGATAAACTTAAGGCCATGACTTCTCCCCATTAGCTGAGCTTTGACACTTCTGTGGACTGTTATATCCAATAAATATATAGAAATCCATGACTGTTGAGTAGAACAAATAAACACCATCCCGCGCGAGTCTGAATGCTTTGGTAGTAGTCATACTAGCATTTTAAATAATTTCTAATAAAACATATAGCTAATACTAATATTACAACTGACCTTAACACACTTACCTTGACTTTAAACTAGCACTCCTAATGGCAACCACACTAGTAATGGCTTTGATCTAGTTGTCATACGACTTTGAACCAGAACTCACACTAGCACTCATACTCGCACTACGCAAACAATTACTCGTACTAGTACTGACTTCAAGTAAGTCCTCATACTAACTAGCTCGGGACAAGTACCGGCCATATTGCTCCTGTCCTTCTGAAACCCAGTATCTTCATATTTCGTGGTTTTTATTTACGTTCGTCACTGGGGTTTGCAAATATCTAACCAAGAAAAAGTGTTGAAAAGTCCTTGTTAACTTCAACAACACAGCATTTAATCATTCAAAAAGTAGAAAATGTTTAGTTCCTGAAAACTGTGAATTTGGACATCCAAGGTTTTGGAAGGACAGCAACGATATACTAGAACTAGTACCAGCTTCAAGCAAGTACTCATATTAACTGAACCGAGGCAAGTAATCATAAGCAAACTTGCACTAGTACTGAACTCAAAGCAAGAACTCATACGGCCTTTCTGTCTGTGTCCCAATTTGTTTGTACCTTGGTTGTTTGTTTTGTTTTTTGTTTTTACATGATTCATCTTTACGGTAGATATGAATGTAACTATGTTGGATTTTTTTAGTTGTATGGAGATAAAATCAAACATTTGCGGCAAGTTGTAATTTATTTATTAATATAGGGTTATGGTGACTGAATAACAAAGATAATATGATAATCGTATAACTGTGGAGGGTGTAGGACTATATAAGCCTTTGCTTCTTCTTACTTCTTTTCGGATATGTATATGATAAATTATGTATTTTTTTTGTATTGTTTTGTTTATTATCTAAATTGTATTATGTGAACATGTTCGAAATGTATTCATTCATTCATACATATACCGTACAGTAAGAAACCGTGATTGCAACACATCAATCCAGACTGTTCAGAATAATCCGAATAAAAAAAAAGTACAGATTTAAAGCAAGTATTCATACTAGCACTACAGACATCACACATAGAGAATTTCTTAAAATGGAAACACTATGCATAAGCAAATCTGTAAAGGTGCTGTTCTGTTCCACAGGAGGTTTTAAGTCCCAAATCTAAAACTTTAATATACAAACATGAATATACTCTTAATTATCATTAATGCATGTGAGATGCATATGTGCACCTTGCTTATTCGGCACAGTCTAGTGCTCTAACTAGGCCACACAGGAAGCAGAGAGCGGCAGATTGCAGCACACGCAGAGTTTAGCAGATATTTTCGTACCCTATTTGTTTCATCTGAAGCCTGATGAGGTTCGGCTCTCCGCAATACATGCGGCCTGCAAACACGTGCTCTCCCCGAGAGCCGTGCGCCTCCCCTCCAAACTCGCTGATCATTAACCGCTGGCAAATAAAGGGAACAGGAATAGTTTCTCTTTCAGGGTCAGCGTATATGGGCCAGGCGTATGCAAAATATACCCAAAACACACGCACAAAAGCACCATCAATGCGGCGGAAAACATCCACATAAACACAAAGCAACCAGATAATAGTCTATTTCCACTTTCCCTTGAATATGAAGAAAGATAGTAACCACCCACTGACCACTGTGCTTGGGCTGAGAAAATGAGTCCAGCTTCAAACAGGATGTATCACACCCACACACACACCGTTTCCCATGGCACTGCTGTTCCGCATCATGACTCAATTCGTCTGTGTGTTCGGATGCAACACCTGAGCCGGTTCTATCCAGCACGACACACCTACGCCGTAAACTCTGACACAGACATGCTGGCGGAGGGACAAGGGCCTCGGGAGACCCGGCCCCCACACGCCCTCCGTCCCCCCCGACCATCTGCCCCCCGGCCCCATCTGCCACGCACAAGCTCACCTATAGACTACCTCTGCAGGAACAGAACACAACAGAACTCAACAGAAATACATTACCCATTCTTTGTATCCATTTCATGAAATTCTTCAATAAAGAAGTGTGCGCCTTGAAGCTGATCCAAAATGACATTACACCGTCTGATTCACAGCAAAAAAAGATTTGAAATTTGGAGGCAAGAGACAATAGTATGAGAAAATAAGTTTAGGACTCGTATACTGTCCTGTATTGTCTCATAGACAGCTCTGGAAAATAATTTAACGGTTAGTGTTTGGGTAAAATATAATTTTTCTTTAATTCTGTGAAAACGTGACTGTTAGGACTCTGTCCTTCCTGTCTCGAGCTTTCTAGCTCCCTGGGCAGAGTCATGACATTGCCACGTCTTTCGGGTTTCTGTTGTGTTATGTGTGGAGACAGGTGGCTTTATGTTGTTACTTAATGCCACGTGTCTTCCTGTTATGTCTCAGCCCCACCCTCCTATCTCCTGTAGTTTCATTCCCATCGTCTGTTTTGTAATTCACCTCGTTAGGGTTTCATTCCCATCAGCTGTCACCACTCTCCCCATGTAATCACTCCTCGTTAGTGTCTCCCTTTATATGGTCTCAGTTTCTCTCTGTTCAGTGTTGGTGCATTGTCTTTGTCTTATATTGGTTGTCTAATGTGGATGTCTATGTTGAGCTGTGACTGGGGATTACACGACTCCAGGCAAATAGTTTGTGGACTTATTATTTTATTATTAAGGACTTTGTTTCCTTTTGTCCCCCTCGTTGGAGGTGTTTGTTTTTTCTAGTGTTTTTGTTCATGTTTACCCCCTTGCGGGTGTTTTATTTAATAAACATTTTTTGTTATACCTTCGTCTGCCTGCATCTGGGTTCTGTCCAAAACCATTTCGTGACAGAATGCACCAACCCATAAGAACCCAGCAGGCGGCGATTTTCCCTGCAAGGCCTCGCCAGCCTGGTCCCCTCTCCAGCATTCGCCAGGGGAACTTGGACCGGGACGAGTACCTGGACAGGTTCCTGGAAGCCGCAGTGGAGGAGCTCTTCGGGGAGGAAGAGGTGACGGCGGCATTCAACAGCGGACTGAGGGTCCCCCTATCGCCTGCGGAGATGATGAGGCTGAGACCGCTTGGCTTCGAGGGTGTGCTCCAGTTCGCCATGAGCCGACCGGAGCCCAGTGTCTCCGTCTGTCCGAGGTTGTCTTCTCCGTTGGGCCCCATCCCCGAGGATCACACCCTGGAGCTTGGGGTGGTGACCACCACCGCACCATCAGCCTCGGACCCTGCAACCTCTTCACCACCTACCAGTCTCCAGGGCAAGCGTGGAAGGAGAGAGTCCTGGGGGTCCTCTTCGGAGGCCTCCAATGCGGAGCCAGCCCCGTCCTTCACCTCCTTCCTCCAGCCGACTACCAGGAGATTGGCTCGGCAGAAGAGGAAGAGGCAACGGAGGGGGGCACGTAACCCAGCCCAGCCGGCGCTCCTGTCGGTTCTCCAGCCGGGTTCACAGCCAGCGATCCAGCAGGCGTCCAGACCTGCCTCTCCGCAGGCGTCAGGACCTGCCTCTCCGCAGGCGTCAGGACCTGCCTCTCCGCAGGCGTCAGGACCTGCCTCTCCGCAGGCGGCCAGACCTGCCTTTCCGCAGGCATCAGGACCTGCCTTTCCGCAGGCATCAGGACCTGCCTTTCCGCAGGCATCAGGACCTGCCTTTCCGCAGGCATCAGGACCTGCCTTTCCGCAGGCATCAGGACCTGCCTTTCCGCAGGCATCAGGACCTGCCTTTCCGCAGGCATCAGGACCTGCCTTTCCGCAGGCATCAGGACCTGCCTTTCCGCAGGCATCAGGACCTGCCCTTCCGCAGGCTTCAGGACCTGCCCATCAGCAGGCGTCCAGACCTGCCCATCAGCAGGCGTCCAGACCTGCCCATCCGCAGGCGTCCAGGCCTGTCCTTCCGCAGGCGGACTTCCAGCCGGTGCCTCAGCCGGACTTCCAGCCGGTGCCTCAGCCAGTTCCCCGGCCGGCATCACCTCAAACTTTTTTCCCCCTTGGACACACACCTCTCCCTAGCCTTTTCAAGTCCCCGCCGGTCTCGTCCGGTTGTTTCAAGTCCCCGCCGGTCTCGTCCGGTTGTTTCAAGTCCCCGCCGGTCTCGTCCGGTTGTTTCAAGTCCCCGCCGGTCTCGTCCGGTTGTTTCAAGTCCCCGCCGGTCTCGTCCGGTTGTTTCAAGTCCCCGCCGGTCTCGTCCGGTTGTTTCAAGTCCCCGCCGGTCTCGTCCGGTTGTTTCAAGTCCCCGCCGGTCTCGTCCGGTTGTTTCAAGTCCCCGCCGGTCTCGTCCGGTTGTTTCAAGTCTCCTCAACCTGTCCCACCCTTTTCTGGTGTCCCCAAGGTTTGGCCTCCCATTCCCCCACCCCCCCTCCCATGTTTGTTGTTTTTGTTGACCCACCCGAACCCCTTCATAGCCTCCCTTATGTTCCCCTTAGTTTGTTCTGTGTTGTGCTTGTGGTGTTTGTCCTTGTGCTTTGGTGTTTTGGCCCGCTGAAGTTTCTCCCTTGAGACGCCATGGGGCGTTTCTGGGGGCGGGGGTAATGTTAGGACTCTGTCCTTCCTGTCTCGAGCTTTCTAGCTCCCTGGGCAGAGTCATGACATTGCCACGTCTTTCGGGTTTCTGTTGTGTTATGTGTGGAGACAGGTGGCTTTATGTTGTTACTTAATGCCACGTGTCTTCCTGTTATGTCTCAGCCCCACCCTCCTATCTCCTGTAGTTTCATTCCCATCGTCTGTTTTGTAATTCACCTCGTTAGGGTTTCATTCCCATCAGCTGTCACCACTCTCCCCATGTAATCACTCCTCGTTAGTGTCTCCCTTTATATGGTCTCAGTTTCTCTCTGTTCAGTGTTGGTGCATTGTCTTTGTCTTATATTGGTTGTCTAATGTGGATGTCTATGTTGAGCTGTGACTGGGGATTACACGACTCCAGGCAAATAGTTTGTGGACTTATTATTTTATTATTAAGGACTTTGTTTCCTTTTGTCCCCCTCGTTGGAGGTGTTTGTTTTTTCTAGTGTTTTTGTTCATGTTTACCCCCTTGCGGGTGTTTTATTTAATAAACATTTTTTGTTATACCTTCGTCTGCCTGCATCTGGGTTCTGTCCAAAACCATTTCGTGACAGTGACAACATTTCTCCCAAATTCCAAATGAAAATATTATAAAACAATTAACTTACACTGTGACTATTATTAGCAGAAAATTATTTTGTGCTTTTACATGTATTTAGTGACCGTATGAACATATCGTCGCTGTTGTCTTGAAACCTTGGATGTCCAAATTCCCATGAAACAAAAAACACTGTACTTGATGTTAAGTTGAAAAGCAGTTTTTAATACTTTTTTATTGGTGGGATATTTGCAAAACCCAGTGAAAAACATAAAGGGTGACTGATAATAATGATTTATGCCAAATAAAAAAAATCACGAAATGTGGAGATTTTAGAAGGACAGCAGCAATATGATGGAATAATCCAGATACATTGCTTGGGTGACTTTATATCATTCCAAAGGTTTATTCAACACAATAGACACGATTTGCCCCAATACAATAAGAGTATTCCTTTTAAAACAGAATTAAAGGCATCGCCATATAAATTTAGGCATGCACCATAAAATGCGACCTTATGATCTTTTTATAGCTTCTCGTTGTGATTTCTCAAATCCGTAACCTTGCCTTTGAAATCACAAGAAGTTCTGTGCAGTACTTTACTTAAAGTATTCTTTCAACACGAGCATAATCCATCGTCTAACATCTTTAAAACTCACACTAGTTCCGTGCGAAATGTGTATACACCTTCGGTAAAAACCCGTTTTCGCCGTTGAGATTTTGAATGCCATTTTAAATGACAGAACTCTACCGTTCACAGCTCCGTTAAGCAGAAGACACGAGGTCCAGACGGATGGAAGGATACATCTTTAATGTCCTTCACATTCTCAAAAACCGCAGTCGTCTCCGCACGCCTGTCATTATCTACTGTGTAATTCTCCAGCGAGCGTGTACGCGCGTGCAACAGGTCTTTCTTTAATGGATCCACCACTAATGGAGCATGAACGAAGCAGAGAAAGCCAATAAAAATCAATTCCCCACTGCTGTAATTATGGTTCTCTCTTGGTTAATTACTCTGGTCTTGCCGTTACAAAGTGCTACTAATGTGTGGTTTAAGAGCCCGAGATCTCACATTACCAAAAACACTATCGCGCTGAAGAAGCGAACCGCTAACCCCATCTGTCAGGAGAATAGGTTTATCTGCTACGAAATGCAACAACTAGCGTCATATTCAGGTTAACAACCTAAAGGCGTCATCCCCCTGAGATACTCCACCGGTGTTCAGTGGAACAGACAGCCTGAGCCGTTCTTTCTAAACCACGACGGCAGTCAGCAATTCAAAGACTGAATTTGTTCTTTCCCCTTTTCAAAAGCTTCAGCTGTTCTCCAGTGTGACAATAACATGTCGGTGACAGCAACGTTTCTTTACATGTGACTATTGTGTTATATCCAGAGATTGACACTAGAAGTAAAAAGAACACAATGCAAATGGGACAGTAAAGTCGAACGGCATGATGTGACTCGTTTCATGCTGTGAGCGGATACGTGCGTTCGTGTACCGTAGGCTACTGCTGTGTGTGCGCATGTACACAATGTGAAAGTGTACGTGTGTGGGCTGTATCTCACCATCCACGCACGCTGGTCGGGCCCTTGTAGTGCCAGCGATCTGTCCTCTGCGGCAGGCACAGCGGGCCGTCTGCCTGGCGATGGTGCGCTTGGGTTGACTGCTGTCTCTATTCAACATCACAATCTCACACGTGCCTACCGGCAACTGACCTGTGGAGTACACACATACACAGACGCTTTAGAACCAGCCATGGCTTTAATGCGAATCAATACAGTTTTATATAGGCATGTGGGGTTAGAAATCACAGTGAAAGGTTTGAGAGACGAAAAGAGATGCAAGCTGTTTCCAAAAGTCAATGTTAGTGCGAGAGCAGAAGTTTGGTGTGTTTAATGCAGCCTTTTTTTCTCTGGGTTTGAGGTCACACTGTGAATTTGTGTTAATGTTCTAATTTGCATAATTATGAGGTTAATAACATTCAGGGGGAAAAAAGAGGTAGGACAAGCATGCTACCTGTTTCTGTTAGTCTATTCATATTACACAAAGCGATATGTAAGAAGATCGATTGTCGAGCTACAACGCAAAACGTTGGATCTCATTCAATATCGCATACACACATGGGTAATTGAAAAAAATAACTGTACCATGTGTCCTATAAGTAAAAAGTTAGAAAATATATGATATTACTATTAAAATTTATATTTAAAATGATATAAAAAAAAGCTTAAGGAATACGTGTATTCATTTAATTTAGCTGTCACACCATAGGACACAGTTTATTTGTCAACTACCCACATATTTGTGCTTGAAATCTGCGTAAGAACAATATCACAAACTTTCGTACTACATTTTCTATTGAATGTAAAATAATTGTAACTTAAACCACATATACACAAGATTCAAACAAATTCACATGTCTATGCTCGTATTGTGAATCAGGAAGAACGTTTTCATGAGAAGTTTAAAAGTTCATATGAATACGAGAAAGGTCATTAATGAATGAGACCTATTATTTTATTAGTGAATATATGTTCTTGTTTTCAAAAAGAATTATTCGTTCGAAGATATTAGATTTATATATACTGTATAAGAAAAAGATATGACATGATCATATGACTTATTTACATTTCTTCAATTACATTTGTGGCTAATGGCAACCCAACAAAAATATATGGAAATATACTAAAACAACATGCAATATATTAAATTATACATTTCCATATTCTAAAACCAAGTGCTGAAAAAGCAGCAATTCCCATAAACAATGTATTATTCTATATTTGATATAATTTCATATGGAAACTGTTCTTCAATGGTGGAATGATCTGCCTGTTTCTACAAGAATTGTTTGGGAGATACTAAAACCACCTTTAAAATCGTCTAAAGACACATCTCTTTCGTCAACATCACCTTCTTCTTTTTTTTTTCAAATAGCTTCATATACCGTGTTAACAGAGACGCGTTTCACAGCACTTTTTCATTGTTGTCCTTTTGTTGCACAGTTTTCTTTCTTTTACCTCAATTGCAATGTAAAGGTATATTTTATATATTGACATAAAGAAAAATAAATTTTCTTTGTGTAAGGGAAGAATGTGTTTGTTTAGATGTATTCTCTGGAACAAGACAATACTACAGATTCGGAAAAACATGCAATCCCACAGATCTCCACACCTCAGTGCAGACACTGTCAAAACCGAATAGTTGAACATTATTCTTCTGGATCTCCACAAACACAAGAGAAGCAATTTCTTAAACCACCCAAAGCAAACCAGGCAGTGGATCAGAGAGATCTCTCCATCTTTTTTAGCCCAGGAACAACACATTTTCTCATCTGGGAAAAGGCCATCAAAAGAAACAAAGATAAACATGTGAGACCAGAAACCTTTGAAGGTGCTTCTTTATATAAATCATAGCTTTTTGCTTTACCTTGGAGGTGCTCATTTTTGTTCCAAGTTTTTCATAAAAGCACAATATCTCTTTTTTCCTGAGAGACCACTTTCCCTCAAAGACCGCTTGCTCTGACAGCTATACATGCTTGGCTGAGTATTTCCGACACTCTCAGTGTGCTGGCAAAGCTTACTTTCTATTCAAGTGACCACAATGACCAACAAGCTGTAGAGAAGAACGAGAACGCGTCCGGCAAGACATTAGCTGACTCATACATACCTAATCGTATTTCAAGTCTCCGTCTTTTGCTTCCTGCATTCAGCCCCTTGTGTTCCATCAAAAAAAGCAAGCAGGTACAACTCTGCTTTTTAAAATGGCCGTAAAAGCAGATTTACAATATAAATTAATCTTGTGTAATACTGCTGAAGGGCCAATAGAGATGTTATGAAAAGGGATTTTTATATCTGTAATAGAACTTTAGGAGAGTGATGAATCACCATTGACTGCTGTAAGATTCTCTTTCTCAGAAAGCTCATTTCAAGGGCATAATAATTCACTCTGATCAGATCCAATACAGGGCCAATCAGATCTCATCGGCCAAAAAAAGCACAACAAATTAGTACAGCCTCCAAAATGCGACGACACCGCGTGAGCGCGTTAATCAATGCGAGATGCAGAACCGCATGAAAATCCAAAATCACTTACAGAGGACAAATCGCTGTGTCTATTCACTCACTGTATCCTCTGGCCATCCACACGTCAGCCTCGATTTTAGTTTGAAACGAATGCTGATTGCGGTGCCGCATGCCTTAATGCCATTCTTCATATTCCCCCCACAAAAAGCACTCACGGTTGCGCTTGACCCCTCGAAATGCAAAGACAGCAGTGTAGAGACAATGACAATGGAGACGATGGAGAGGATGACCTCCGCTGATTAAGAAGGACGTCCAGTCTAACACACAATTCCCAAGTGGCTGGCCTCTCAAGCCGGACCACCAAACTGTTTCACAGTCCAGCAACCTGAAGAATTACAGTTCCACAACAGATTACGGTCAGCCTGGCCCGGGCAGACACATGCCTGTCAAGAAGAAAACAAACTAATGTTGATATGCAATGGAGTGGCCACCTGCCACATTTCATCTATGAGAAAAGTACACTGGATGTTATTTATTGGCCTAGTTTTTGACATTTACTTAATGAAATTATATCTGTGCTTGCCTGTGCATACATTCGATCCCGCCTATGATGTTGCGGACGGTTGCCAGGGTGATACAAACAGTTTTATAGTGTTCAGAGCGCTTTAAAACACACCGCTAGCTGCTTGCTTAATGGGCTATGAAAAAACCCACTTCCCCAAAGCCATTCTGGTCCATACAGTAGTTTACACTTCTGTTATCTTGAATAATTTTGTTTGTCTTTATACACCGGTGTCAACAGTACTTTTTAAAGTATATCAATAAAGTAGTAAGTATTGATTAGTAAGTACAAAGACCTAGTAAACATAGACTAAACTGCACTGTAATGCATATATCATGCTTTTTACTAGAGATGCACCGATATATCGTGCAATAATCGGTATCGGATGTTTAAACCAATATTTTACTTTTAGTTTAAAACAGCCGATGATCAGGGCCGATATATCCTGTCAAATATAAGAGGACAGGAAAATCTAAATGATTTACTGCATCAAAAGTAAAAACTGAAAAACTACTGAAGCGCTCTCAGTCCCTGTTTGCTAAACAAGTCAAAGAATGACAGCATGCGATAGCTATCAAGCAGAAGAAAACTTTAATGTGAATCTTATTGAACAATCGGAGGCCATAAGTTTATTAAAAAAGTAAAAAACAGCTTAAACCGTGACTATATTTACAATGCATGGAGGCTTTGGGTACCTAACTGTCTTTTTACAATTTATTAAATGGCATTCTTCCGCTTAGAATGACTAAGAAAACTAATAGCATGATTTTACTCAATAAGCCGCACAATTTGTATATGATTCATGCCCCGAGCGCAACCGCTGCAGGCTCAATTACACACCAGAGATAAATACTCCACGAGCAAGAGTAATAGCCATGCTTACCTTAGCATCACATGCCTTGCCAAGCGGCAATAATTCGTTTATTTAAAGAACAACAGGCCCCATCAACCAATATTCAGCATGCTCCCACTTCAAAATCACGATTGGGCTGTAAAGTACAAAAAAAACACGTTTCCCTGTCCTACTTTGTGCGATGATGCAATGTGAAATATTACACATCAAGAGCGAAACTTACTGGCAATTTCAGGCCATGTGTGTCTGATACAAAGTCTATTGAAATTGTTTTAACCTTGACAGCGATGGGGGCATCTTGTTGAGTGAAGATGAGAAATCCCAGCAGACATCATTATTGTAAAGACTACGAAGAACACTGAAGGTCACCTCTCTCTCCCTATCGCTCGCTCTCTCTGATCATCCAAAATAGAGGCACAACCTCTTTCCATAACGGCCCACATTAATCCTAGGCAGCTCAGAATTTAGATAAGAGAATTAACCCCTCCTACAGCCCCCTGATGCCTGTTTCCCTGTTTCATACCAATGACACAACCGCCCGTGAAAACGTTCCTGTGCCGCCGGACACCGACTTCCGAGGTTTCGCACACCAGCGTTCTCGCCTTGTTTCAACAGCCAGAGGATGAATGGAGACCGACGGAGATAAGCATGAAAATGCAGGATACAAGGAGAGAGAGAGAGAGAGAGAGAGAAAGATAAACAGACAGAGGAATGGAGGTGCCAAAATCTTGACAGCCTTTCTATCACAGGTTGTTAAAGTTAATTGATATGACAGGATGTTTTTTGCCTGTTTAGTCTAGACGTGATAGACAGAATCGAATGATAGGGATCTACATGCACTCGGCGATAATACACCCAGACCGGGTCACCGAAGTCAAATTTGCTCTTCGCTCTCCTCTTCAGTTCTTCCATCAGAGGGAACAGATTCAGGTCTTCAGTGTCACTTCCAGCCAAGAGTTTCAGGTACAACTGCAAGGGAACATGAAGCTCAAAGCAAGTGCGGTTCAAAACCTCCTCCAAACACCGCACCGGGCGACTACTGACAGGAGGTTGACACCTGTTTCTTTGTGGATTCGTTGCTTGCTTTCTCTTCTGTTCCTGACAGCAGATAAGGCAAGAAATTCTTATATGAAACAAAAATCACAGCTGCTAACTCTCACTGTAAATCATTTGAAACAACGGGAATAAAGGGAGAGTTTACCGAAAATTCAAAGTCTTTCATCGTCATGTTATAGGCCAAAGAAGATATTTTGAAGAACTTTGAACATTGGTCCACACTGACTTCCATCGACATAAAAACACACATCTTAAAATATCGTCTTCTGTGCTACACTGAAGAAAGAGTCAAATACAGGTTTTGAGTGAAACGAGGGTGAATGAATGATGACCGAATGACCGAACGGTCCCTTTAAGGGTTTAGCTCGTGAAGAAAGAAAGATCGAATTTTGCATGAAGAAATCTAATTTCTTTCAGCACATAGAAGATCTTTCAAACAGTGACAATCACAATTAAGCAAAAAATGACATCTATATTTTATATATTGTATTTTGTTCATATTCATTCAACATCATCATCCTTAAAATAATTATCTTTATAAAACAATAATATTTACTTAACAAAATGCGTTAATGCATGCGTTACTATTAAATATCCACAATTTAAACAAGAAATGAGAATAAACGTCATAACAATAATGCCACATTTTCATTTTTGCATTATCTATTCTTTTAAGCAAAACATATATTTTTTTATTTTTGATGTCAGGTTAGGTAAGACCTCAATCATACTCTCGACAGGTTTGTGACATTCACCTGAATACATCCCTTAAGTCCACACACGACCAACTAACCCATGACTATTAAAAGAGCCGTTTAAGTCAATTACAATTAACAACCTCATTTGTGTAGCCTTGTGTCACACACCGAAGACCTGAATTGTGTTTTTATATACAGTACTTTGTCTTCGCTGTTAACATGTTCAGAAATAGACCTCCTGCATTGTGTGTGGAAGAGCTAATTAACCCAAGCTATGAACTTCTTTTCAACGTCTCTGTCACTCAGCATTCAACCACAAGTGAACCGAGAGCAACATCCTGTCACACGATATCTGACAACGGCAAACAGAGACAGCATTTCTCTCTCTGGAGCAGCCAAGCTAAAATACTGCAGAACACAATGTCATTCATCTTCATATATTAGACACTTCAGAGTTCCTCTCAGCTAAGAGAAAGAGATCACAGGATGCAACAAATAAAGAGACGCCGGCTGAACTGGAGCGGGCCGGCGTTTGACGTGAATTAAATTCGTATTCACCGAGAAGTAAATACTGAAAAATGGATTGCAGAATGCAGCCCAATCGATTTTGCCCTAAAAAGCGTCACAGTTTTTCATAAACATACGTTCACGTCTGCGGCTTTATTACCTTGGCACAAGTGATTTCTTTATGACTTATAAATTATAAATGTCATTAACTTCTGGCATGCTGGGAGCTACTTTGCATTCTGCAAATTGTGCTGTTGGAAGTGTCATAATCTGGCCTGCCCGCGTACACAACATTATGACAGTGGCATTCA
The DNA here is from genome assembly GCF_947034865.1 of Barbatula barbatula. Classification (NCBI taxonomy): domain Eukaryota; kingdom Metazoa; phylum Chordata; class Actinopteri; order Cypriniformes; family Nemacheilidae; genus Barbatula; species Barbatula barbatula. The sequence goes on from NC_136774.1 coordinate 21,107,727, forward strand.
GTGTAAAAATAACTGTGGATTCATATGCTGTGTGTTAGCCAAGTGATCCCAGAGGACGAATTTAATGCCCAGAGTAACTTTGTTACTGATATTTTTATAATACTTAAGGAGAAATATCGCAGAGAGCTACGACATAGCCCCATAACAAAGAAAAATCACAGATCTCTTTAATATAGTAATTTTTTCTCTTGGACATCAACAAGGTTAAATGGAGAGGAAACGTGTCTCATATATTTCTCCGGAGAGAAACAAATCTCACAACTGTCTCCATTAGAGTTTCAGAAGCGATTTCAACAATGTCTCAAACTGAACTCAGAAGTCAATATTATTTGGGATCTCAATATGAACCCAAAGATTTCTCATCACGTTTACCCAAATCCAGATTATTTTAGCTCTACAATCCACATTCATTTTACACCTCCATACTCTTCATGGATTTGAACAATCATCTCATTAGTTTCTATTTTTATTTCTCCTAAGCAATTTTACAAGAAACATTTAAGACTTAAAGTGATAGTTGACCCAAACATTCAACCTTAATGACAAAAGAAGATATTTTGAAGAAAGGTGGTTACCGAACAGCACTGGACCCCATTCACTTCTATTGTGGACACAAGACCAATGCAAGTGAACAGGGTCCAGTTAACAATCACTTTAAATGAAACACAAATGAGCAATAATATTTTCGTCTGGCACGTAGATGAGTTTTTAAACTTTTTTGCTTGCTTGTGACATTGCCGAGACCTCTTTTGAAACTCTGGAGGAGTCATCTTTTTACGAGCACGGAATCTTAGAATTAAATCTCCATTTTTTACTCTCCATCCCATTATCGCACAGGTGAAGCAATTGAGATATAGAGGAGCTCTCATTGGGATTGACTTTCCCACAAGACGCATTAGAACCGTCTAGCGCATTTCAACAGCAAACACAATCCTGCCCACTGTTAAAAATGGGTAATGGAAGAGGTCAAAAGGTGCCGTGGGTGGCATGGTGAAAATTCTGCGCAGGGGAAACACTGACATTTCCAAATGTATTGTTAAATAAGCTGGCACCGCTGATGGTGTTGACAGCTCATCCATCCGTCTGTTCCGTGGCCCAGAGTGCACACCCACAGCCAAGCGGACTTTGATTTCCTGTCGTTGCCATGACGAATGGAGGCGCTTTGTGGGGGGGGACCTGTCAGGGCAGGATTCACAGCCACTCACAGCGACCCACACGTTTCTTTGTTACCGAACCCCCAAATGGGTCTGCCAGACAAGAGCACGTGTTGCAGGTAATGGGGCCATCTTAGAAGTATCCACGCTGTATCTCTTTTCTCACAGACAAGCACACATCAATACTGTAAATCCTGAGCCAAACACATTCCATCTGTTTCTCCACCATAGA